>NC_052026.1:7846118-8146118 GCF_015832195.1 Motacilla alba alba
CTGCTACATCGAGACTGGCTCCTGGGAGCCAGAGGGAAAGCAGATGAAAAGCAACTTTTTTTTTTTTTTTTTAATGACAGCACAGGTTTCTAAATTTAAACTCCAAACAGAGAGATCTTGCAAAGATATTAAAGTGATACCTTAACCCACTTTTAGAAACAATGATTCTTTCAAAGTGCTACTCATTTATAGAAAAATAACAGCATAGGCATTACATCACCTCAAAAATACATAAGAGGATAGAGGATAATTGAGGATTCTGTGCTTGAAAAAGAAAGTTGGTGCAAAGATCAGCCTTCTCTGGGTTAATATTGACAAAAGACAAATGAACCAAACTTTCTCCTGCTCCCAGTGAAGAAGACCTGGAAAAACACAGTTCCAAAGAGGCACGTGCCAACAGAGGGGAGAGGCTGTACCAGCCACATGTGAGCAAGTGGCTGGAGCAAACACTGCTCCATCCCAGGAAAACACTGCACAGATCCCTGTGTAATCCTGCACCTGCATCTGTCTGAGACAAGCAGAATGCCTGACATTTTCTGCAGCTGATTTCCTACAGCACTCAGAGTATCTCCATAGCTCCAGCAGCCAGCCAGGTCAAACACAATAAATAAATCAGGAGCCTGCTAAAATGTGCACTCAGCCAGAAATAGAGCTTTCAAACAGTTTTGTGGCTTTGTTTTGTTTGGTTGTTTTTTTTTTTTAACCAGTGGACACCTGGAGGTAAAATGGGGACTGAAGATGTCTCCTAAATCCCTTATCAAATTGATGACTAGATTACTGAGATATATTAGTCTGAATTGTACAAAAGCCATGAAGACTTTGACCTCGTTTAAGCTACTGAAAAAACAGAGACACAAAAATGGCAGTGAAAAACATATTTAAAATTAGACACTGAGCTATTCAGACATCGTGTGCTAAATACTGTTTTATTCACTGTCAGGGAGGGAGTGCTGCAATCAGGAAGTTCCATAAGACCTGAAAGTGACAGTGGCTTGTGTAGTGAGAAGGAAGTGAGAACTAATCCAGTGAGCTCCTCAGTCTGTCTGCAGACAACAAAATGCTTTATATTTGATTTTTGCAAGGTTCTGCACGGAGTTGAAGCTCACACATTAGATTCCCAGCCCCTGGCAGAGCACCGGGGCTACAAGTTTACAGTGACAAGACTCACAGAACTCCTGCAAACTCCTTGTATGAAAAGGTACAGCTTGGTGGAAGCAACTGACCTTTGTTGAAAGTCAAAGCAGTGTAAACAGAAGTGTTGCCTTTCCATAACAAGTACTTGCATGACTCGGGCAATCCCCTGAACTGAGGAATTCAAGTACCTTTACAAAATACAGGGAAGCAAGACTATAGCTGGAAATGACTTGACTTGCAAAGAATCTCTGACCGTTTGTTCTTTTTCCATTTGTACTTAAGAAACATCAGAGGTTGTCATTTCCACCATTTTGTGCAGTGGTTCAAGAACAACCAGCACTCCTGATTTTCTTTGTCACCAGTAATGTTGTAGAGTTTTCTGCCATGGTATTGCCACGCAACTGTCACATTCAAATCTCACTATTACAGCAGTTGGTATCATTTCCTTTAGCTTAGATTTAGTGCTTGTTTGCATTTTTATTTTCTATTCTTAACTTTTGGGGAATAAAATGTTAGTGGCACATGTAATACTCCAGACTTTTGCTATGGATGCTGATCAACATGATTGGTGGAGCTTCTATACCATATAATTGGAAAATCAGTGAAAAAAATGGTTATACTACTTTGGAAATGTAGCATTATACCTCTGAATAACCTGAAAAAGGCTTAGAAATAAAAACACTGAAATGAATTCACAGGAGGAAATGGGCAGGGAAGAATCTGTTCCTTTTCAATACAACATTTAGGAAGAGACAAAATAAATACAGCACAATCTCAGTCACTTAGATGCCAAGAAAAAGGACCAACTATGTTTAAAATAGGTGATTTATGATGGTTTATATAGTCCATGTATGCACCCACATCCCCCCCAAGGATCTGGATACCACAGTTTCATGGACCTTCACCTACTGAAAACTGGGAAGGAGGCCAAGAACAACCTTTCCACTTGCTTTGATGGCTGTGTTTTCTATCAAGCCATGGAAAATTGCAGAGGGACAGTCAAAAAGTGAGTGTAGTTCTATGCTTCAAAAATCTGGACTGATCATTTTTGTAAACAGAATCTCAAGGAAAACCCCTCATAAGATCTCTGGCAAGGGATATTCAGACAGTTGATCCACATGGCATGAATATTGTGTCCATGTTCTGCACATCCCTATTGCTATACCATAAAATTTTAAAATATATTGTAAATACTCCAATATCGAGCCCTTTGCATTAATATTTACTGTTTGATTTCTGAGCATTTTTATATTTTCTCTTTCTTGCCAGTTAGCAAATATTCTACAATTCCCCCTCATGTTGGAATTTTGAAGTGAAAGTCAGAGAGCACATCTGAGCCAATATGTCAGAGGTTGGCCTGATCCACCAGCTGGCCTGAAGGATCCCCCTGGCCTCTGAGATAGGGTCTTAGGACCACACCTATAGCATTTAGTGTTTAGAAAGATTGTGAAACATGCTGCTTCAAATTATTTTAAAAGTTTATTTCCATCTAACAGAGAACATCTGTGAGAATATCTGTGCCTTATGAATGGGAAGCCAGAGCAGAAGTGAAATATCTTGAATCATCACAATGATAGTGGACATTTATGTTTTGACAACTGATTAATGCCGAAAATGCAGTTCCAAAACCCAGGGGAAGTAGGTGGGAGCGTGCAGGATTTGTGACCCAAGCCAAAGCAGCTGCACAGTAGGAACTGCACACCTTACAGCGTGTGGATGTAACAGTGCTTAATCAAACCTGAGGTAACACCTTCCACAAGTGGAAAATTTACTGAGTTAATCTTTATAACCTGTAAGATATTGGCATGTGGTAATTTTACAAATTGAAATGCAATTATTTGATTTCCTTAACACCAAGTACTGCAAAATTGCAAGGAATCCAGGATAGAAAATTTATGCTGAAAGCCAGAGAAGGTGAATGCAGGCTGGAGTGCATGTGCTCAGTTCAAGCTCTCCCCATCCAGCTCCTTGCTCCTCCAAAGGCTTTTATTGCATATGGGAACAGCCTCCCAGGTTGTTATAAATTGCAAAATAAATGTGACTTGACCATGAAACTTAAATTCAATCAAGAAGACCCATCACTTTGAAGTTACAGCTATATCTCAGGAATTAAATTTGTTCACTAACTAATCAACAATATTGATGTCTTTAATGGTTACTGGTGCTCATAGCCAAAACCATAAATATTATGGTTATCAAGGGATGTTTTTCTTCATGGATTCATGACAGTGTTGATGTTTGATGTGGTATTTGGTACCTCAAAAGGAGATGCTTGGTACTTCCTTGGCTTGGTCATAAAGGTTCAAATTCATTTACTCTTGAAGAAAATAAATCAGACATTTGTGAAAGGGTAGCAAAGCAGCTTAACATATTTCAATTACGATATCAAATGGCAAAACCCAAAAATCAATTCAGAGTGAAAACTTTCACTAGTGTGAATTAGAAATTATTTTACTGCCATATCTGTGCAAAGTGATTCCTGAAAAGGTTTTGTACACCCCTCTTGCAAATTCTATGATTATTATACTGCAGCAGCATTCTGCACGTGAACTTGAATTTAATTTTCCATTTTTTCTTATGATTCTTAGTATTAAAGGGCACTTACTGGGTCTCAATTAGTTGGATTGATGGTAATTTTTATCTCATAAGAGTAATGCAAACGAAGTATTCAAACCTCCAGACACCTATTGCAGTGCATTGGAGAGAGGCCAGCTTTCACTCACAATGTCCTTTGACTAAATTGAATCCATATGTTTACATGGAATAAAATATTACAAATGTCTCCCAGGGGCAGCCAATCATTATTGAGTGCTTTAATAACCTAAACCAAAAAATTTTTAAGGTGACAACTAACCTTTAGCCAGAAAGATATTTTTGGTTATTTTACTTTTTTTTTTTTTTTTTTTTAATAATGCAGGGTGTATTATCCAAATTTAATTCCAAATTGTCATCAACAGAATACTTACTTACTTACTTACTGGGATAATTCTGAAAATGCTGTACAACAAACCATTTGTGAAAGCAGTAATAACTTAGTTCTGAACATATGGTTCCAATTTTGTTTTTCCTCCCCCTCCCCATAAATGTAACTTAGTTGTTGTAGTTTTATTTTTGCAACACATACATCTGATATCTTTGAGAGAGAGATCTGGACATAAAAGAAAAGCTACCTTTACATTTTAAAGCTGCTTCAGTTGCCCACCATTTTGTCCCCATCACAATATAGCCCTATTCAACAGGGTACCAGCTCTTGAAGTTTAAATGCATAGAGAGGCTACTATTCAACAGGAAATTCCTGGAAAGACATTTCATCTTTACATTTCTTGGGAAAATTACTTGACGCTGTGTAAACAGAGTTTACTTGTGTCTGCAGCTTGTACACATCCAAATCTAAATTCTAGATTTTATAGAAACCAGTGTGAAGTTGACCTGTGAGAACTCAACAGCAGGTCAAGAAACTCTATTAATTTTCAACAAATTCAAGCATACAGCAAGGTAGTGTGAGATTCCCACCTGGGTTTCAACCTTCTTGATTTACTTTATTAGGAACTTGCAACATGCAGAAAGTAAACTTCTTGTCCATTTTAGTACTAGAAAGTATTTTGGTGATTAAAAATGTATATTAAATATTTATTTGTTTTTATTTCCATTTCTTAAATGCACTTACCAACTTGTATCTGCCCTGGTCCAAATACAGGCCTGGTTCCTGTTCTTGAAGGCTGAGAATGCCCATTCCTCTCCTAGGTAGAAGTCTTATCCTGAAGTGCCACTGGGTGTTTAGTGAGGAAAACTACTTCATTACTAAGATTCCATGTACAAATTTCTTTCTCCCTCAAAACTTCTCTCTGACAAAACTCATCTTCCTTCTCTGTCTCAGTTGTTGCAACCATTTTGCATGCAATGAATCTCCTGCCTCCTGATTTACCAGGCATATTTACCAAATAAAAGTGGTAAAATGTGGCTTTATCATTGAATAGAAGCATGTCCTGAGACTTCAAGGGAAGTTTGTAACCAGGAAACCTGGTTTTGTACAGTTTTGTAACCAGGAAAACTGTTTATGTTACATATCTGTTAAAATGCAATATATAGATAGAAAAGCTGAAATTCTATGTAAGGCACAGATGGTTCTGGAGCATTTTTGTCTGTCCATAAATGCTGCAAGGAGTTACTATGAAGTTCAAAGGATGCTCAGCAACATCACATAGACTGGAGAGTTTTACCATCCTGTTTTAGACTTCCCTAAAACAAGAGATGGAAATATCTGGGACTTGTTAAAGGCTTTCAGTGCATTTGCCATGCAAAGAGACAATGGAACATGCAAAAATGCATCAGCTAAGGCTCTTAAGTAAAATCCACAGAGAAATACTTGTGGGACTAACCCACCAGACATGCAAAGACCAAGCCAACACAAACACAGATGGTGAAGCCCTTTTCAGACCCTATCTGGTGTCAAAGGCAGCAGAAGGTATCAAATTAATTTTGCAACCTAAAAGTACGTGAGGAATCCAAATTCCTCGATCTCCTTTGCAACAGCACTTGAGCACACTAAAACAGGCAATGATGAAAGAGGGAGAGTTTCTAGTCTTGCTTTTGGGTTTGCTACCAGGGACTTCCCTCAGAACTCCCCAGGGTAAGAGGCTGACAAACCTGCTGGCCCATAGACACACACATAGCTGCTCCCTTCCCTTCTACTTGAATTTCATATCAGTTACTGAAATGAGATACTGAGCATGTCAGTACAAAAATGTCCAGAGTCGTACTAACACATGGAAGAGATGTCACAGAGAGGATTCTTCCCTGCCCTCCACTGACGGGTGGTGTCATTCAAAATATTCCACCTTTATTCCATTTGGAGAACAAGATTTAGGCCCAGGTTTTATTTTGAAGGCAGACTTGTGCCACTCACTGCTGACAGAAAAGCAGTGGCTTCCAGGAAGGCAGTGTGACACTACAGAGAGAACTGCAGTAACAAATCTATAAAAACTGGATTACAGTTCACTCCCTCCAGGCCCCTCTCCTCCCTTGAGGACCCTAGCCCATTAGTTTAAGGCGGTTATGCACTCAGGTTCCCAATGTATTTCCACAGAAGCTTCTAGTTACTTTAGATCTGTTGCAAAACTGCAGTAATAGATAATACCACTCCTTTTAAATTGCAGCTATTGCTTGCTTCCAAATTATCAAATCTGGTTTCAAATGCCATATCGTTTAAATAAAGTAACAGGATCTGTCCTATCATTTTTTCCCCAATAGCTTCATATTGTAAAGCAATCAAAGAAAGGATGCTTACAGCACAAGAAAGCCATGCCAAACCTTGGTGTTTCAATAACTTTCATTCATATTTAGTTCCAGAGAATAATTTATAGCATCTTTGAAATGTTTCACTTTGGAACTTAGATAATGGACTGAGAATTGCAGAGAAGCAAGGTACTGACTATACTTAAGGTCTGCAAGTGGTACAGAATAAAAGTAACAGGATTGTAGCACAGACATTCCCACAATTTCACACATGAAAAGTTTTTACAGCTACTCACAACTGAACTGAAAATATGCAATAAATAGTGAATAAGGGCAAAGCAGACAATTTCTGACTTTGCTAGTAATGACACTCGTCTATATGACAGACAAAAAGTAGTTAGAATTAAAGTATTCACCTACGATCTGACATCTGTGCTTTTGCTGAGTCACATCATATAACATTTATATCATCTCTTGAGTCTGGATTTGTCTGTATTTATGCAGGTGCTTTAGTAGGAAAAAGAGCTTAATCTTTTTAGACCAAAATATCTTATCCTGACCATTAATTCTTGGTACCTTTAATGCTGAGGGAGACAAGAGAAGAGAGCTTATTTCAGCTTTTCAGTCTAGATAAGTACTTGCAGCCTGTAAACAAAACAAGAACAGTAAATGACCCAGTAATTTTAAATTAATCTTTAAGGAACAGACATTAAACAAAAATCCTGACCACTTCAGAGGTTCTTGATCTGTCCAAGTAGGAAAAAAAGGAATTCCCAGCCATCTCTTCACTCTGGGCTCAGGCCACAACAATTAACCAGCAAGGATGACCAAGGGCCAGCCTCTGAATCTGTGGCCTGGTCTGCCTTAGTTTGCTTGGACAGACCAAAAACCAGTCTATTTTCTTTCCCCCTGTAGCCTATATTTTCTTTTACATATTTTAGGACATTTTCAGTCCACTCAGACATCCTCCTTCTGCCATGGAAATTTACTTCACAAAAAAAAAGGAACAGTTGGTAGCCTCCTACTTAGATTGCACTTGAAAACATGCTTGTAGCTGTAAACTTCTACATTCCTTTTAGCTGGAGCTCTTTTGGGTTATTGTTATGCCTAGTACTTCTTGAAGAGCATATTTTCCAGCTGTCACTAAGGAAAAATATCTGGAGGTTAGACCATCTAGCAGTGTTTTCATTACCACACAGAAACTAGGGGGGGAAAGCAAAGAATTTATGTGAAAAAAAAAAAAAAAAAAAGATGGCAGATTCGGGAACACATTTGCAGGCAAATTAAATACAAAAATGCTGATACCACCAGAAAATCAGCTTTACCACCAGGACCCTTAGGCTTAGATAAAAATTAAAAATATCAGATTGATTTGGCTGTAAAACCCAAAGTTCTGATTTCCTGAATGGTTTGCAATCTTTGCTGGGTCAGATCCTGAAAGAACCGACCAGCTGTGATTATCCTAGGACCTCTGAGCATATGTGCTCTGTTTTCACCTACCATGGCAATATCTGAATATTTTCTGTGTCAGAATTAATAAAGTCCAAAGCATATTCTATAAAAATCTTTGTCATCTGTCCCTCTTGAGAAACTAAATGTTTGAGACACCTTTACTTTAAAAATATAATTTTTTTTCCCTCAAAATAGTTATTTGGTGTTGTCTGGGTTTCCTTGGGCCGAAGCCGGTATCCAGATGTAATTCCAACAGTAAGAAGAGTTTTTCCATAAAGATAATTTGCAGAAGTTCCCAAAGATGTTCAGTGTCTGGGTTTAATCAGCCCTGGAAGCATGTTTCTAAGCCAGAACCACTTAAATGAAAAAAACTTTATCCAGGACTTTGTGATCTACATTGTCCCATGGGAGCACAGCTGTTGTCTTAGCATTTCAGAGATTGAAATTCCATCCTCAGTGTAGCTGTGGTTTGATCCATTAACTACTGTGCCCTGTCACCAAATGAATGAAAAAACCTTGGAAGACAAGATGTTATGTAAATTTAATCCATGTAACAGCAACACTATTTAGCCAAGCATTACCAATAGAGAAAGCTGTATTTCACTAAGCATGGCTCCCACAAAATATGGAGTTCTGAACTTGGCTCAGACACAATCTGAAAAGCCCCATCAGTTACATAAGACACGATAAAGAACAATTCAAGCACAGAACTGATGACAGAAAACACATCTAGAGAACATGTTTAGTGTGCACAGTCCTCTTGAGAAGGAAATCATGCTGGTGAATAACAACCACACAAGAGGCAAACTTCCTGTTGGTAAAGAGCAGAGCTGCCACCAGGGAGGAATCAATGTCACAGCCAGTTTGAACTTAAAATAACAAAGTGTGTTAAAAAGAGGAGGAAACAAGCTCAGATGCAATTACCCCGACACAGTGAGTGCTGAACAAAGAGCATTGCTTTAGGGCCCCTCCCAGTCCCTAATCAAAGCACTGGAAGGCATCTGCAGAGCTCTCCCAGATGGTCCTTCCTGGCCTGGCAGGCAGTGGCTGCTCAGTGACAGCACTGATAAGGCTCAGTTGCTGTGTTTAGATAACCGGGCAGCTAAGGGAGCATGTCACCCGTTGGGAATCCCCTGGAGGGTTTCCCTGAGCCAGTTCCATGTCAGATATGATCAGTGTGCAAAAAGGACCAGCACACCCTCCTGCAGATATGCTGGGATAGGCACAGAGCCTTCCTGGGAGACACAGGAAATGGAACTCCTCCTGGTGCCCCAAACAAAGGAGAAGCAGGTAGGTACAGAAAAAGCACTACTTTCAAAACGTGCATCCTTATGTGTGGTCCTTTTTATAAAGCCTTATGAACAAAAACAGAGACTCAATCAGTGTGAGAATAGCTCAAGTAAAACATACACTCTACATCCTCTCCTTTCAGAGAGGAAACAAAAAATCCCCCTAATTTCTGAGTATCATTTTTTAGTGAGGAAAGACCTCAGATTTTCCTCAGAACCTCCTCTTCTGCCTGTTACCGCTTCTCACAGCGTTAATTTTGTGTTAGGCTCCTTGAAGGCATGGTCTGTCCCTATCACACACTATTTAGCTCCCAGTAGGCTGCTGTGGATCAATGCTGGCACACTCCTGAAACACCCCAAAAATCTTATCCCCATAGTGATCACATGAGGATTTCCTACTCATGAACAGACTGTTCATAAATATAAACTTTATCCAACCATCTGGTAAGAATTTGAGAGTCAAATTCAAATGAATATTGGCTTTTACAGAATTTCATAGAGAAAGAATTATGCAATTTTAAAGTTTCATTCAAATGAGGTAGTGATTACTCAAATGAGGCAATTGTGTAAATGCATATTGAGGGAAAACTAATACCTAACATCAAGACTCTGTGGTAGAAGGAAAAACTCCAGAACTTCCATCTAACAAAATGTTCAGCAATAGCATAATTATCATCTTGTGTTTGCTACTACCACATCAATTAATATGTTGTATTTTGAATTTCAAAACTTGAAGCTGAACTGAAGCTACTTCATCATTAAAACCAAAACTGAATTTGCCCAAGTGAAAGTTTTAGAATTTAACCCATGAAGAATAACTTGTTTGATAGCATAAGGAGAAAAAATTTCCAGTAAATTTAATACATCTGGCAAAAAGATTCTTTCAAAGGCTTCGTAACTGAACTTGCTTCAGCTTACAAGTATTTTTTTTAATGGCATGCAAACATTTGAAAACCAATAGGAACAAGGTGTCTCTGTACATTTTACTTTTCACAATTAACAACAATACCTATTGAAAAGACAGGGGTTTTGTGATTTAGAAGAAGGGCTTTTTTAAATAGTACTCTTACAAAAGCTAAACCAAAACACAACTTGATTTCTTGTTCAACCACTTTCAGAAAGCCTGCAGAGCCAACATAGAAAAGGTTCTAAGTCTTAAGAGAAGGTGGTTTTAATCCTTTTAATGAGGCAGCAGTAATTGCCTTCGGGGCTCTCTTCAAATCAGCAATATGCTACCACGCTTGCTGCTCTGCTGGGAAGCTGTGAAGTGCATCCCTCCTTCTCCCAGGGCCTTCATTATTGCTTCCTCCGGTGGCCACAGCCCCTTCTGATCTTCATTAGAGAGCCTTGCAGGGCGGGGTTCTCTTCCACACAGAGCCACCTGCGGCTGGAGTGCCTGGCTGTGTTGGGAGAGGTCTTCGGAGCCTTCCCTGGGCGCTTGAAACTGTGCAAGATAGTGACTGCTGCTGCCCACAAAAGCTTCAACCATCACCTGCAAATTCAGCAACATTTTTACACACCCAAAGCTAAACAATGACTAACTATTCAGAAAAGACAAACATATTCAGAGCCTGTAAATCCATGCTAAAAGTCTGAATTCCCTGATGTTTTCTCTGCCCTGGCTCCACAAGCATAGAATTAGAAAGACAGGAGGTCAGTTTTGAGTGAGTCAACACTTGCTGCAGATTTTTCTCACTCAAAACTAGGCCATCTACTTGCTCTGGATGAGAATTTTTAAAATAAGCCCATTCCTGTGCAACTCACTCTAGACACTTGTGTTGAGTCCTAAACATTTCTAAACAGTAAGAACTGCATCCTAAATCCTGTTTCAAAATAAAGCAGATCAGTTTGAACCCCCGTACTGACAATGCTGTGCACAGTGTCAACTAGATCTGAACTTTTCTAGAACACAGAGATCTTTGAAACCACTTTTGGCATTTGTCTCAGAAATGAGAATATTTGCATGAACAATTGTTTTGGAGTTGCCTCTGCAATATATTAACTGGAGAAACTACTCTTACAATATTCGAGACTGCAACCCTTCACAGTGACCTTTCCAGCAAAGAAATAATACAGAAAGTATAAAACCAGACTGAGCCAAGAGTTGCACAGAAGTGTATTCAGAAACTCACAACTTTTGTCATCTCTGACAACCAAGTACTGTGCAAGTTAGCTGAGCAGATTCAAAACCTGACGTACTTGTGCAGTCCAGCCCTCTCAGGGAGTTTTCTCCTTCCTCGGGCTAGGAATGTGACTTTAAACAAAACTACATAGCTGAGTTATGCTCCCCCATCACCATTTAAAAATAAACTTATAACTGACTTTTGGAAAACTGATTTTCAAAACTTTCAGTTGATTGGTATGTATTAATCTCTCAGATAAGTACTATTCTGAGATTATAACCATTTACATAATTATTCATAATTAGCAGGGCTATCTGTGTACTACTTGTTATCTAGGACTTTCTGTTGATTACATGTATGCTACAAAGCAGATCTCAAAAATAGAAGCTTCCATTTAATCTCTTCTGCATTACACAGAAATATTTGGCACTTGTTCATAATACATTAGCTTCTAAGTAACATAATAATAGAGCTAGCTGTCTGACTCAGGGCTATTTCTGAAGCTGCTAATTTGATTTTTTTCCAATAAACAGAAAACTTTCCCCATTATGTTGCTTTTCTGCTTGCAATGAATTATCCCAGATTGCTACATAACTAGATAACCTGATAAGACAAATTTTGTTTGTTTCATATAACCTTTATTCAAAGCATCCACTACATACCATGACAAATGTAAAGTGATTTTTTAATAAACATAGTTTATGCTTTTGACTGATTTATACAGCAGTAATACATCTTAGGTAGCAAAGGAGGAGGTGTGTATGCTCAGGGGGCTGCACTAACACAAATCTACAGACAGGGCACGCTGACAGCTGGGCAGCTGAACACTCAGGGACATGATGTGAACTCATTGTAAGGCTGTAGCTGTTCTAGATTAATATTACTTTCACAGATATATTTCCTGAGTCTACAGAAAGGGTTTTATCCCATAGCTGAGGAAAAAAAAATCCTGTTTTGCAGTCATTAATATTGATGTCCATAAAAAATGCTAGTATAGAGTATAAATGTTGTAATATCAATAACATGTTTCCAGTTTAATTCACAGCTGTAATTCTAGAGCTGCACACATTCTCTTCCCCTCTGGCCTTGCTCCTGAGCTCAAAGGAACAGTTTCAAGGAGAGATGAGTGGAAATTTTTTCATTTTGTGCCTAAAGAGCCAGACAAGCAGAGCTGAAGGCTTTTAAAGACGTAAAACAGAAAGTTCTCTTGTTCAGTAAGTCTTGTCCATGGAAACTTATTTGATATTTCACAGTTTCAGATATAGGTTTTAGTGTCATGATTAGCTTTTCCAGATTCTTTCAGAACATGAAAGGCTGAATTTAAAATCGAATTCATATAACTTTGCTAGTCCAGTTCTTACAGTAAAAGCAAGTAATCATACACAATTTAGTGAATGTGTTGCTATACAACAGTCTAGACCCCACATTTCTCTCAGTTAAAAACTCTGAAATTAATGTGGATTTTTCCAGTGAGAATGCAACTTTACCTCCCATCCCCACCCCTAAACTGTCAAAGATCAAATAACTCCAGAGTAAGTAGCTCATTAAATAACATAGATTGCATAAACAGAATGTTTGATTGGTTCCAGTTTCTCACAGATGAAACTCTAGGGCTGCTTAGTGGAGAGCAGCCAGGTCGTGTGCAGGGACTCATATTTTGCCTTTTAGGTAGCCCCAAATTATAAACGTGCAATTCCTCATAAAAGATTTAACTGCCATGAATAACCTCTAAACATACTTCCTGATTTATATGCAGCTGATAGTACAAATGCATTTCAATAATAAAATCCAAAATAATCTCAGAATTTACTTCAATTTGCCCATGCCACATCTCAGAGGTTTTCTTTTGCTACAAGTAAACTGACTTTTCAAAATATGAGTCTGAACAATTCCTGCTGGAGGTTTAGTGTTATTTTTGTCAGCCCCTTAGGGAGTTGAAAGAAGTGGACACTGAAGGATAGTGTTCCTGCCATTCACATCCAAACTCACCATGCTTAGTGAATCCAAGAGATGTAAATGAAAATATCCTGGTACTGTGATTGATGCAATAATTATCTCCTTGGGTGTCAGAGAATCCACTAGGCAAAACCAGCAGCCACTCTGATTATCACCTTATTGGGGACAATCCAGATATTGGGAAAGGAAATTCATTTGTGTGATGAAACAGAAGAATAATGGTGATAATGGTAGTGGCAGCAGAGGAACAATGGAGAGTTGAGAAACAATTTTCCTGTAGAGAATGCTTTCCAGTAAAAACCTTTTCCTGCTAATATTGCTGGCAAAGTCCAATTCCTGAGGACAGTGGGTTAAAAATGCATAAATGTATGACAACTCATATTTGTGCAACAGTTATAAAGCTTCCAGTTCTGCTGTCCATACTGCTCCTCTGGTGAATAAGGACTTCAGCAACCAGATTTAGAATTCTCAGTAATTTCATCCAAAAACTTAAACTAGTAAAGAAACACCTTTCTTAGTTTCATCTTTCATATCTGCTTTCATGGAAGGAAAGCACGTAATGACTGCTACAGACATCTTAATAACAGATTTTATGTGATGTCATGTAAGTCTGTGCTGATTGCTGTTGTCTGTATTGATAGCAGTACAACATCTTCATCCCCAAAGTTATTTTCAGAACGACCAGTCATCTGCAATTACAGCTGACAATGATGTGAGATGCATATGTAACTTCAGCTCTTTCCAAATCACCAGTTCATAACTGATGAGTGCCCCGAGAACCTCCATGTTTGTAACAAGCTGAGAACATTTCTCTTGCTGGGCATGAGGATTGAGTGGGGTAGTTCAGTGACAGGAGGGAAAGAATATTAGATTTCCCACTTCCAATTCCCAAAGACTTCATTTACACATTTTTCCCTACATTTCTGCTTTTTGTCCTAGAACCTGCAAGACAAAGTAGCAATATAAATATTTAGGTCATTTTATGCTGCACGGGTCCTCATACTGACATATAAAGCTGCCCAGACAGGCCATGAAGCAGGGAGGACCTAGGCTGTGACACACAACCACCCTTCAGCTGCCCTGGAATTCTCACCAGGCTGACAGGGAGATCCATACATTCCTGTGAGGATAGAGACACGCACACAGCAATCAAGCATCTGGAGATGGGCAGTGTATGTTATGAAGGAAGGAGAAGAATAATAGATGGAAGTTTCTTGTTAGAGGAAGAAGAATGCGTGCCCCTAGGCTGCAATAAAGAACAAGACATCCCAATTCCCATTGTCCTTAAGTAACCACTGCAGCCATCTCCACAGACAGCATCTTTGTGGCATTAATGTCATGCTATGCGGGCCTCCCTCTCCCAGCTACACAGACAGAACCTTCTAGTTGCAGGTTTGGTCACCTATGATTTCAAATGTAGGTCATGTAAGAAAAATGAAGCTCTCAGAAACCAGCCTATTTGTGTTAAGGCGTCCAAGAAGTGCTTAGTTGGCATAATTAAATTTCTTTAGTGTTGTATCAACAAGAATTCTGCTAATAAAATACAAAGTAGCCTTCATGGTATGAAAAAAAAAAGAACTTATAAATGATTCATTATTTTTTAAAAGTGCCTATATACAAAGAGATCAAGTAAAAAAAATCTCTTGTAGAATTTTTTTTTTTTTAAGAGTCAGGGTACCATTATTTCAGTAACTGTGTAGAAATGTGGAAGAAGTTTTTTGTTGTAGAAAATGTCTTATGAAAAAGGTCCTTTCAGGCTGGGAAGGGAGTGCTGGATTATAAGCCATGTTATGCAAGCCTGCTGCTCCAGAAGCCAAAACCCTGCCCCATCAATTGCATAACCAGCTCCAAGGGAGATCTTTACAGAGGAGCCTCGATGGAAAGTCAGCAAGTTACCAGCCTTCCTCAGGCAATAAACAAGGCATTTACTGTCTCTTGGCATTTACTGGAGCCAATTGTGCACAATTTGATTTTTTTCCCCCTTCTCATTTCACAGCGTAAACAAAGAAACAACTTACAAAAAACCTGACACTGGGCAGACTGTCTCCTGTTGACACCATTCTGGTCTGGGAATCATATTGCCCCTTTGAAATGCTGAACAAGCGTGTAGGCCGCTGGTACAATTCTGAAAGGAAGTGGGAGAGGCAAAAGCAAAACAAGATGCACTGCAATGGAATGCATTAAACAAAACCAAATATTTCAACCAATATTTAAATTCCTCAAATGTGGGACAAAACCTACTGATCTCACTCTTAACAACTGAAGCCACTAGATAAAAAATAGGGCTGATCTGTACAGGCATGAAAAAGTGTTGTGCTCCCCTAGAGAAAAAGAGACACCTTACACATTTATTTACCATGTTTCTGCAGTACCGTTGTATTCTCTCTAGATTGTAGCTCAGTCCTCTTACAGGGCATGCCAAACTTTTTCCAGGTCTACACAGAGTAACAGAGCTGAAAAAACAGCTCAACTTCCATTTCCCATGTAAACCTGCTTTGTCTTGAGTATTAATATTCTTCTTTCTCATTTGTCAGTGCTGCATTCCCAGAACCTTCTGCACATGTATTGTTCTCATTTTTACTGGTCTGTGCACTGATTTAACATGCAGGATGCTGCACTGTTGCTTTTCCTTATAGTAAAAGGCAAAAGGAGAAGGAAAGATCCAAAGTCTAAGTCTTGAGAGCCCATTGTGCAAGTCTGGTGAGGGGATTACATTTTCTATAGCCAAAACCATGCAAAGGATACATATGAATATTGTAGTTTCTGAGCACTTCCCCCTCTCCCTTATTTCTTTTTGTTTGTCCTTTCAGTATCATTCAGCTCGGAAAGGATTGGAGGTTTCACTCAGACCTCAGGCTGAGACTATTCTTAAGAAATACAGTTTTGTCAATAATTTTCCTTCAAATCATTCAGCAGAGCTGAATCAACTCAAAAAAGACCTGAGCTACAATTCCTTCATAAAAAGCCTAAAGCAAAAAATCACACCCATATCTGAAGAAAGCAGCTGCAGTAATCCAAAAGAAAAATTTACTCAGCATTCTCAAGCAATCATGTCACATTTGACATGACAAAGTCAGCCACCATCCAAAAGACCCTACCCAGGTACTTCTAAGTCTCTGTAAGTAACTGTAAAAAGCAAAGCAATGTTGCAGTTTGTAATATAGAACCCAGCAATCAAAGACCCATGCACTAACAGGAAAAACTAAAAAAAAAGGCCTTTATATTTTTGGTTTCTAGGATTCCTTAGATGTATAACATTTAAACTGATGAAGTTCACAATCAGCACAAATCCCCTTTTCTCCCTTCAATCAGATTACACAACAACAATGATTGAGCAACCCATCATAGCTATCTTCATTCCTTCAATTATCCTGGTCATAGCTCAATGTGGTTTTTATTATAAACAACTAGATAACCAAATAAAAAGATAAAAATGATGAGATTAATGATGAATTAGAAGAAGCAATATTACATGTTACACACAAGGCACAAGCCAACTGTAGGAACTGTCATTTCTGACTACCTACAATGCAAACCAGCGCTGGGTAAGTAACTTCTTCCCCTTCACAATTAATTTTTCTATTAAATTAATAATCATTAGTTAGAGCATCGTGATCTTACCTTGGGCACACAGAGAATTCCCTTTACTTTGCAATTTTATTAAGTTGACTACTCTCATTTCTTCCCAGTTGCTTAAAATCCAGCTGCTTTGTTTTGAGATGCTAAAATTCCCCCTGAAAGACCATTTTGGCCATACATGTTCCCATAATGTTCTAAAACTCTCTTTAAACACTGACAAAATTAAGTAATGCATTATGGAGCCTAGCAAAGTAAGGCCTTCTCAGCCATCACCTTGGCCCTCACATTGTTTTCCAATTAGTGCCTGTTTGAACCTGTGCCAAACAACACACCCTTTGCTAAGCATCCGTTAAAACAGTAAATTACTCAGGTTGTGCAATCCCTTTTATTAACTCTGTCAAGCCAAATAAATATTGCCTGGACATTATGGAGACACTTCGGGAAGCCAAACTGGAATGCGCTCATAATATATAACCTGAGCTGTTTTCAATTAATAATAAAAACTTCTGGCAGAAGAGTAGTGCTCCAAAAGCACTTGTTTTCCTTTGACATCAATGGGAAGGAGCCAGTTAGGCACTTCTGAAAATTCCATTAGGTATATATCTGAATATTCAATTACCAGAAATATATTTATAGCCAGAATTTTCAATGAGCTAGAGTGGTCTGGATAAATTGCATCTTTACAATCCATTGTGATAGCTAATGCTGTGGATTATACTTTTGAGAAGAGACACACATCTTCTGAAGCAAAGGATACCCAGATGTATTCTGTGCATGCCTTTAAAGAAGTCAATAGGGATTGTCCTAGTGTAACATATAAATTACTCTTGTTTTTGATAAAAAGGATTGTAAAGACATTAGGGCAGGTATATATAGATACAGCCAGGCTACATCAGACATAAGGAACCTGTGGATCTTATTTTTAATCTCTAGTATGACTTTCAACCTAATTATCTCCACAAGCTCAACTACAGAGGCTGAGTTTATTTTCCATCCAGGCACTTTCAGAGAAACAAAAGAAGTTACAGCTGCATCTACTTACAGACAGGATTTTCTTAATTGTTACAGTCCAGGTCAACTCCCCAAGGTTTAGTTATTTATTATTAAACAGAGATTAATAAATTATTGCAGATACAGGTATTTTTTAAGCTTTAGTATGTTTTTAATGAAACAGTGATTAAGGAGCAATTTGTATTAGGTAGATTAATCATAGTTTTAAACTCCTAAGAGCAGATAGCAGGTAGATTTGCGAGAGAACATTGTGTGCTTGTCACCAACTACTGCTTATTTTGTTGCAAGTACTGCTAGTCTTCACACCCTGACAGTGTCAGATTTCCATTCAGTTACAAAGATTAGACCATGACAAATAAGTTTGTGTAATTCATAGGGGACAATACCAGTGGTTAAGACAACTGTATTTTTCCCTGTGTGTAGAAGAGCATTTCATTTATTATACATACAAATATATACAACATATATATATATATATATATATATATATATATATATGTGAGATATATGTATATAACATGTTCTGTTCAGAATTGGAACAATACTGTTAAATACTAATTAAAGGAATAAAAGCAGGCCGACAATAGATTTTAAACATAACTCCCAACACCTGCAGGTTACCAGTGATCCATTCTTGAACCCTGCTGTTTATACTCATGTAGGCAATCTGAAGAGTTGTGCAAAAGCTTTACTGCCAATAACTTCATAGGATAGCAAGTTCCAATAACGATGTTAAATACGTGGTTTGGTGGTCATATTGAATATTTATAACGCTGACTGCATTACAAGATATGTAGGAAGGAAGAAGGAAGGACACAAAAATGTATGGTTAAGACAGAAGCCATCCTGAAAAGCAGTAAGTGATAGGAGGACCTGAGGGTCATTGCAACTAGCACAGCTCAGCTCTCTGTGCAGCCTTGGAATACAAAGGGTCTGCAATACCCACATTAATAATTGGATTACTTCAGCAGGTCTTTACAATGGATTTTTGCATATTTCTACACAAGAATATCAAGCAGAAACAACACTTGACATCTGCAAATGTTTGGAAAGACAGCTTCTCTTCAACTATAAAAATATTTTGGAAAGCTTATGGCAGAACAGCAACACAGCAGAAAGAAGGTTAACAAACCTCAGTTTTGTCAAAGAAAATTTTGATAGGTGAAATTTCTAAGCATAGGTATTTACACATTAGAAAACATGCTTTTCCGTTCGGCTGAAAACCAGAAATGGATACAAGAAAAAGTCAGTATTTCCTACCAGTGTGATTCCACTGGTTTTGATAAACATTTTTATCATGGGATTTTTTTATGGGTAGCAGAAGGATCCCTCACCTTCATCATTAGACAGGTCATCATAGCATTCTCTCTCCTAATTCTCTCTATGCAGCATTTAATCTCCCAGGATGCAAAAAGCTGAACCCTAGGACAACCATCCAGATTATCAGGTGAACTACAATTGCCTGTCATCCACATGTCAGGCTATACAATCTACTGCTTGGCTATAAACTCGATTGAAGTGCAATATAATTCTATTTATTAACAACACAACGGCATGAGACTAATTATGAACATGGTAGAAAGCTGGTGGCTTCTAGAGGAGCAGGCACAGAGATTCCTTGAATAGTAAACATTAAGTACTTAAAAATGTACTTCTGATTTATAATTAAGTACATGTAATGAAGAAGCCCGAGTTAAAAATAAGTCAGAAATTTGCTTGGGATTCAATAATAACAATTAAGTTTCAAAACTGCAAAATTCAAGCCCTTTCATGTTATCAGTGGGATTATTTAAATTTCTTATCATGATCTACATAGAAAAGCTAGTGTGATCAAGATTATTCTGTTAAATTTAATTTTTTGCATAATGAATGCATGGCATACCACTTCCTATAAATCTCAAATGTGGAGAACTATAGATAAGTAGGTTAAGATATGTTGACATCACCAGCACAATAAGGGTATTTCCAAGATATATTCACCTTAAATTCTCTTTGTTTTGACCGACAGTAGCACATTCAAGCACAATTTTTTAATAAAGCAACTCATTGCATTATTAAACTGCCAGACCAGACTTTCAGCAGATGGAGTTAATTAACAAATGTAGTGCACTTCAACAGCAAAGAACATCTAAAAAAGTCAGAGTTAAAAGCAAAATGGTAATACACAGAACACTGATCAATTCCATACCATTTGCTAATTGTGTTAGTGTTAAGAGATCTTGTCTTCCCCAGATTTACCTTGATGGCTAAACAAGCGTATAATCTGTGAAATTTATACTAACTCTGCTAAGAAACCCCAATGGCTTTCTGCTGGAAACCTTTTCATGGGCTATTTCCTGTTGACTTGTTCTGCTAAGGTATCTAGCTAGTTTTCCTTGGCAGGATTTTCTGTTGCCAAAAGACTGGAATGTTGAGGCTCTTACACTGACATGCAGGTTTTCTACGTGTGTGATCTCCTCCTTTATATGTCCTGGCTGTTCTGAAAATGCCAGATGAAATTGAAATGCTGCAAAGGAAGATTATGTCCTTCCCACAAAATATATGAGAGATGTTTTGTGTCTGCAATTCTGCGTACCAACTAATGTACACACAGAAAAACAACATGCAAAGATGATCCTACCAAATCCCGCTGTGGTTTAATTGTTCCTGCACGGAAACACGTCACACTTCTCAACCCAAGTTTGCTGCACTAACTTTACCTTCCTTAAAGAGTTTCAGAAAGCATTTCCACAATCATATCCAAACATTCACTTCCATGGACCATAATCATACTCTTCAGTATTTTCAAATTTATTATAAGCTTAGCTTAAAAAAATTCAGCTTGACCCCCCTGGCAAATTTGCAGCTTGGTTGGTGTGCCTAAACTGGGTGAAACCAGTTAAGAGACTTGAATGCCTCCAGAGGGACTTAGGGCAGGCTGGTGGCTTGAGTCAGCACAAAGCTTCTGAAATTCAACAATGACAAGAGCAGGGTCCTAATTCAACAAGGGCAAGAGCAGGTCCTACAGTTGGGGTGGAACAAGCCTGTGGAAGAACACAAAGTGAGGAGCGTCTGGCTGTGAGCAGCTGTGCTGGGAAGGAGCTGGATCCTGGTTTCCAACAAGCTGAACATAAACCCACAGTGTGCTCCAGCAGCTGGGATGGCCCCAGCACCCCGAGCTGTGCAGATCCAGGGAAGGGATCGTCCTCCAGCACCCCGAGCTGTGCTGGCAGGACCAGGCTGCAGATCCAGGGAAGGGATTGTCCTCCAGCACCCCGAGCTGTGCTGGCAGGACTAGCCTGCAGATCCAGGGAAGGGATTGTCCTCCCTGGACTTGGCACTTGTTAAAGCCAGAGGCAAGAGCCTTGACACAGCTGAGAGCAGCAATGCCTTTGGGGAGACTGGGCAGCAGTTCCCCAGCACCTACAGGGAGCTGATCAGGGAGACAGGAGCAGGCTCTTCACAGCAACGTGTGGTGCAAGGATGAGAGATAACAGACAAATTGAATCAAGAGGGAGGCAGATAGATTTGAGGACAGTCATGAACACAGCTAGGCAGTGGAACAAGGGGCCTTGTCTCAGTTCTTGGGGGTTTTAAAGACCCAGCAGAGTAAGGCTCTGAGCAAGCTGATCTTGCTTTCAGTAAGCTGACCCTGCTTTCAATAAGAGCCTGGACTAGCTAATGTCCTGAGGTCCTTTCTGACTCAAATTGGTATGGGATTATATTGTCTTACTAAGCAAATTTGGGCCCTATCTTGCATTAGTTGTTAACCAAATGTAACAGCAGGGACAATAAAAGAAATTTAGGATATTTTATTAAATATGCTTACAATTCACAAAAGCATTCACTGCAGAGCATGTAAGGAACATGAGTACTGATGAAGCCAAAAAAAAAATCAAAAAGCCCCCCACTAATATTCATATTCATGGAAACAAGAATTTTCATATCAAAATTCTCATATCTACACATGAGGAATTCCTTTTCTTCTACACCTCTTATCAAAAGAGTGTTCTGGAAAATTATCTTGGGGTCTGCCACACAAGCTTGGAGCCTTATTTTTGCTTCAATAATGGTAGATTTTCACAGTTACTGCATTTATGGGGAATCAGGAATACTAATTTGCATATATACAGCTATAAAATCTACCAATTCAGAAGGATCTCTAAGGCCACACTGCATTTTGTTTACATAGACACATCACTATTCAAGGACTCTGCATAAGCATTTGAAGTTAAGGCATGTAAGTTACTGTAGATGGGGACAAAAAATGTCCAAGTAATTTGTTTTTATGCTTAGAACTTTACAAGCACTGAAAAACCATGGATCTTTAGATTGCTGCCTTGATTCTACAAATGAAATTCTATTCTATTTTCTTATTCAAAATCTTATGTTTGCCATTGAGTAGGCAAACAATGGGCCAAACAGAACTAATGTACAGAATCACAGCAAACATCATCTGCCTCTTCAATAATACATTTAGTGGAAAAAGTTCAGCCATGGAGACAATTTTCTCCAAACTTTAAAAAACCAAACAAGCATGTAATCCTGTTAAGGTCAGCTGAATAACATCCATGGAACTGGAAAGATGGTCTATGATATTCAAGTATAATTTTAGAGTATTTAATAGACATTGTTAATGAAATTCATGAGGCTATAAGCTTCCTAAATAGCAATTTCACTGTTGCATGGATTATTTCCAAAGACAGTTTCTGTGCCAAGATTTTTCCTGTGCTGTTTTTTGAGGGAAAACAGTTCCAGTAAATAGATTACAATGGGAACTGTGCATCCTGGCTCAAATAATGAAATCTGATACTGCCTCCCCAGGTAATGTGCAGTTTTCCCCAGTGAACACTTCAGTTTACCCCATGGACAGAACCAGCTGGGAAGGTTCTGGGGCACTACAATGAATGACTTCTTCCAGACCATATGCTCCCTGCAAGACCATATGCCCTTTATGACAGTCCCAGATTAACCCAGTTTGTGTGAACTCAAACCCCACACATGGCACTTTTGTAGGCAACAGGAATAACTAAGAGTCCCGTCTCTCCCAAAGAAACCCCCCACTATGATAACAAAAACCACTCCCCCAAAAAACCCCAAAACTACTCTCTCCAAAATACACCTTCCATGAAAAAATAAGATGTGCCCACCCAAAAAGTAAGCTCACACAAACCCACAAAACTTTACTTTCATTGCAAAGAGAAAGGAAGGGATTTACTTTTTTTTTTTTTTGGTCCAGGTGAAGCAAAGTCAAGAGTGGATTTGTTTTATCAAACTAGTTAAAAAACAAACTCTCACTTTAGGACATTTACAAATTAAACCCAAACTGTAGACCAGTTATGATACCTCTAGAATTCAGAGAAACGTGCCTGCCTGCAAGTCTTTTCATCTTCAGATTCACAAGCAATTTTGTTCCATGAATGAAAGAAGTAGTATGTTCAATATTCCATTTGTGAGTGCATTGGCTCTTGCAACCTTATTAAATGCCTCAGTAACTTCACACATCCAAGCATTTCTGCATGGCTGCCTTACATTAAACAATTCACAAGAAACAGAAAATATCACAAAACACTTGTGTAATCAGATATGGCATTGTACTATAAATTATTCTCGTGTTGTAGAATCTGTGCTAATAAATACAGAGGCAGCTGGTAGAGAAGCCTTTATGGTTAAATGGACCATCATCTCTTTATCACTGGTTAAGCAGAGGGGAATTTCTAAGGAGACAAACACTTGTAAGAAGCTTACCTCCCACTGCCAGGCCAGGCAGATTAACAGCACTGTCGGTCACCATGGCTGTTCCCCTGCTGGCAATTGAAGAGACAGGGTTTCCATGATTTTTGCATTCATGAAGCCATTTATTGATCCACACAGCTAAGTTTATATACCTTTTCAGCTGTAGCTAAAAATAGCACAACCATAACATTTGTGTAACTAAGTTACATTGCTTAATCAAAGCCTCCCACAGACCCGTGCAGGCATGTAGGGTCCTGCATAGTTTCTGCACGCTGAGCACATCATACCAAGCTCACCATTGACTTCAGCATTCCTCCTTCAGGGCTCTGCTTTCCTTTGCCAAGGCTTATGGCTACTGTGGCTAACACATCCACTCCTGTCACGAGTTGAGCAGGCAGTGCTCTCAGTCCTGCTCTCAAGCTGTATTTCCACACTCCCTCACTTTTATGCAAGCTTTCTGTGGCTCGCTGGTTTTATATTTTAAACTCACAACAGCTTATTCCAATGGAGGAGGTTCCCATCCATGGCAGGGAGCTGGAAGTGGATGATCTTTGTGGCCCTTCCAACCGTAACCATTCTATGATATATTAAAAAACAAACAAACAAAACAAAACCAGAAACTCAAAAAAATCCATGAATGTAAACATTTATGCTGACTGTTGTATTGAACAGCAGGTGCACGAGTTATGGTGGAGAATGTACTATGAGCCTGGAAACCACCAGCAAAAAAAAAAAAAAAAAACCAAAAAAAAACCCTCATGAGGGAGAGGGACATGGAGCTTCTTGACAAGCTCCCTTACAGGCCAAGAGGATTCTGACTTCACATTAATGTGAGATCAAAGCATCAATACATTTAACGTGCCAAAGACATTCAGAATGGCTCTGGAATACTTCAGATGAAAATGCACTTTCTGCTTTGGAAAAGTAACATCCTGTGCCAGGTTTTGGACAAAACCAGACACTTTGATGCACATTGAAGTTCCTATGAAAGCATTTGAAGGTTGGTCTCTGCACCAAGATCCTGAACTCACTGCCTTTAATGCCAGCAAGTGACAACTACTGGTCCTGATGCTCAGTATCTCAGGACTCACAACTTTCTTAGGTGCTCCTTTGTTTAAGCACCAAACACAGAATGGACCCTCTAAACACAATCTCTGCCTGCACCAACTATTGTAATGAAACCAGTGCAGCCTTTCCCACATACTCCAAAATTCCAGCTGCTCATTCCCATGCAGCTGCTTCGTGTTCATACCTCTACCTTTGAGCCTCTCTCGTAAGACCCTTTCCAGCTTCATGGAAGCAATGATCAGAACTGGAGCTGCATCCAGCTTAGCAAGTCCCCAGTTTCACTGGTGTTTTCCTCCCAGTTCCACAGATCTTGAAACAAACTGTAGCCATTTTTGGGGCAGTTTACATGGAAATGCTGCACAGTCACGTGGCTGCAGTTGTGCATTTCCTGTGGCATATGACACACTGCTCCAGATGGTGCAAATGGCATGGGATCTAAAATACATTTACCTCCCACTGCAAATCTACATCTGATTTCCTTTCTGGGAATATCACATTTTAGTGATATTCTATGAAGACAAAATATGAGCTTTTCAAAAATGTAAGTGCTTAAGTGCTGAAGTAACACTTCACATGAAGCACTGTGGTCCTTCAGAAGTATTTATGTACCTATGCATTTCTGAAAATGCCACAGAGTTCATTTCTGTATCCTTAGGCCCCTAAGTGCCATGAGCTCTGAGTACCTTATTGAACTAAACCTGCCCTATTGAAACAAGAAAAACCCCCAAAACATGACTCTTTTACTGTGGATTTGCAGATCATGTGGCATAGAAGAACCTTAAATCAGATGTCTCTCTCAGGTGTTTCCATAATATCAGTTTCCATCATTCCAGTATCTATTCTGTTCACCTGGGAGCTAAATTACCTTGTCTGCAGAGCCTTGCTTGGGGAGTCCAGGGGGAGCGGGCTATCCCAGATGTCTTCAATATGGTGTTTGCTGAAAGCTTCAGGGAGCAACCTGGTTGGAAGGGAACACAGAGGAGGCTGCAGCCACCACAGTGTGTGCCCTATACACACATACACATATACATATACCTTGTTTCTTCCAAGATACACATAACAGAAAATGCGCACCTGTGTCCGAGACTGTTCAGCAGCCTAGCGTGTCAAATCATTTAGTAGAACACAGAACTCTCAGAAAGGCTCTTAGTTCAGATCAAATGTTAGAAAGTGTAAAATTTTATGCCTGTTGAACTTGCACTTTACAGTAGGATATGACTCAATACCCAGCCCTTTCCACAACTGCAGTCTGTGCAGTGAGACAGTAACACTGCCTGTGGTACTTTACAAACAGAGTATTTTCTGAAGTATAAACACAGTTTTCAAACAGACTGTCAGATTTTCACTCATGGTATAGAACTTGCTCCCTACACCCACCCAGTGTGCTTCAGAGGCTCGGAATGTTTCCGATCATATTCCCCCCCCTTCTGCACATTGATATCTGATCAGCCCTCCTGCATTCACTAACCATGAGATAGCCTGAAACAAGATTCTAATGGGCAGATTTTGTGCTTGTTTTACCCAGCAAGAAACTGGAAACCAATGTTCATAACTTCAATTTTTCATACTTCGAAAAAGCCCCACTTTCAGAGCAGGGTGTAGGACTATTGACTTTATTGTGTCACAGCAGCACACAGCCTCTGTTTGTTTGATACCAAACAAGGCTCCTCCTTGCCCACTGGCCTGCCCTCTTTAATTTAGCTGAGTTCCTCTTGCCTGTGTTTCTGTATGTTTACAGCATTAGGAGATATCACGCTAATGAAACTTTTTCAATGTACACCTACCCCTTATTTAATGGGAGAAAGAGAATATATGCATGCAGCACTAGTATTTAATCCATAACCACCACAGCTGAACAGCAGTCCTAAGGAGAAGAAGGTGTCACGTATACCTTAGCTGGGGGTAAAAAGAAGCAGACTATTTCTGTCTCTGCCTCTGCAGCACTGACTAAACACTGATCAGATACTTCAATTGAAGGCAGAGTCCCATTAAATCCTTTTCACAATGCATCACTCACCATTGGTGCATTATGGGACAAATAAAAGACAAGCAAGAGTCCATCAGTGAGGAAAGAAAGAAAGGGTTATCATAGTTTTACGGAAACATTACAAACTTATTTAAGCTGCTTTATTATTTGTATATAATTAAATATTATATTAAAAGAAATCATAGCCTCTCTTCCCAAATAGCTCCTCAAGCAGCAATTACATTCACCTCCTACCAGAAACATTTGAATAATGTCCCTGAAAGGCCCTGAGACTAAATCCACCAGATGGGATAGATGAGATATCCTAGGCTTTTGCATGAATTATTTCAATCCATCATCATTTGGAAGACTCATAGCTGCTGTAATATTGGAAAGCTTAATTTGATTTCCATTTACAAAGTAGGGCTTTGATGGATGCTGTAAAACAAAGGATAACAATCTAGCTACTATATCTTTATCTTCTCTGCATTTTTGTTGACAGCAGAGAACAGAGGGCTCAGACTCATGACCAACCAGAGTTTAAACCACTGTGCCAGCTGTGACAGCAGAGAAACCAGCACACAGCATCCAGCAAGGGCAGCTGCAGTCTATCTCCTGCAATCACCCCAACACCATTTTAGGCCACTACATCTTCTGCTTATGAATCAGAGCCCTAAGTAATTTTTAGTCCAAATTGATGCATTGAAGGGTTTTACACAAGAAATAATCATGTGCACACACTGAGTTGATAGAGACTTTGCAAATTAATTTCATGATCACCCTGATCACCATGATCATTGTCTTAAACTGTTTCATTTCTAGTGCTATCTTCTTACTCGTTTACTCAAAAGTCTGTTTCTGGCTCAAGTCTGGAAGGGAAACAAGTTTGGACACTGAGAATCTGTGTGTTGAAGGTATATGTTTCACAATAAGTTATATTCAGCCCAGGAAATTTCTCTTCCAATTAGGTGTGAGCAGCTGATAGGCACACAGGCCAAGAGAATAGAAATTTGGTTAAAAGTTAAAATATGGCAAGTTCTGTTTTCCTAATATAGAGAATCCTTGGACAGCTACAACTATGACAGAAAACATTAATTTATTCCCAATGAATGCCAAATATTACTATTTTAATGCCCCTTCACTTCAGAATGTCAAGAATGCCCTTATCCATATCCTTGGTGTTCTGCCAGTAGATCTGGCAAAAGACTCTGATGTGACTCTTTTAATTCAAGGCCCTCTGCTGTGAAGATCTCCCACACAAAGTATTTATAAACCACAGTGTACCTCCTCCTTCTCCTCACAGAAAATAATCCCAGACATTCTCGCTCTGCCTTTTAGCTATTCCCAATTTCCTCGTCCGCAAATCCCCTCGTTGGGCTGGGTGTGTTGGGGCTCAGGTTGCAGGGATGCTCCTGGCAGGAAGGAGGGGGAATGCCGCTGCCAGTGCCTTCAGTCCGGCTCGGGGCTGTGCTCCCGGTCCCTGCCCGCTGCAAGGGCGGCTCCGGCCTCTGGCTCCGGCTGTGCCCCTCACCGAGCGCTCGGCAGCCAGCTCTGCCCTCACCGTGCCGCCTCTGATTTTCAATGCAATACTTCTGAATCTCGGGATTTATCTTTCTTTTTATTTTAATTTAAGAATAGAATTTCTCATGCGCCGATATCTTAAACTCCTGGCAATCAGAATTGTTCAAACAGCAGACTTCTGGCCGCACTTCCGAATTCAAGGAACTCATATCAAAGGTAAATACATTACCACCAATTTCATGCGCCTATCGGACATAAACCATCAGCAAAGCAGAGCACGGTCCCTGAGCCAGAGGCAAACGGAGCCTAGCCCGCAGCAGTAAGGACACGATAAAGCACCGGGCTGCCAAACCCGAGCGCCGCGCTGCCCTCGGCGGGGCCCGGCGCTGCCCTCAGCGGGGCCCGGCGCTGCCCTCGGCGCTGCCCTCGGCGGGCCCGGCGCTGCCGGGCGAGGCGCGGCCCCGCAGCGCCCCCTGCTGTGCCGGGGGACGCCCGGCCGCACCTCGCACGGCCCCGCGCGGAGCAGCGGCCGCGCCCGCCTTGCGCTGCCTTCTCACTGAGAAAGTTTCACACTTTTCTGTGTAAAACACATGCAAGCCAGCCTTTTGTTTTTGATGAGTAGGCTCTAAATATTTTTCTCAGCAAAAGCTTTATCTTAAAATTGTCAACACTAAGACTCAATACTTTGAATATCGCATGCTCATTCAACAACCAGGGAGAAAAATTATACTTGACTTTGGATTTGAATCACAATTGTTCCTATAGTCAGTGAAAAACGATAATAAAATAAAATTCGATTAATATATTTCAGAATTCGGATGTCTTTAGACTGTTGTTTCCGTTTAATTAAAAATATGTCATATTTTATTTCTCTTATGTACAGTTAAAATATCATTCCTGAAACAGTTAAAAATACTCAAATGGAGACTGAAAAGGGGACCCAGTGCATTCAAACCCAATTTCTTCTTAAAAAAATGCTTCCTTTGAATTAGCCATTTAAAATTATATAATGCAATCTGACAGAACTTAGTGAGCCACAAGGCAGACAGAAAAAACTTGAGATTGTCACACACAGCTCAGCAGAGTTTGAACAGTGCAATGGAACCACATTCTAAACATAAATGCATACAATACACAGGTAAAAAATGTACAAATCTAAAATCCATCTGTTTTTTAAAAGTCATCATCTACACCATCTCCTTGAGCACTGCAGTAAAATTTCCACTGTATGCACAGAGTTACATACCAACATATACAAAATTGGTAGATTTATGTACAAAATTGAGCACAAATAGTAGCAGTCAGGAAGACTAGGAATAATCTGAACACCATGATTTACACTGTTGTAAGGCACTTGGGTTTCCATTCTGTGATAAAAAGGAAAAACTGAACACATCAGAGAAACACCTGCTTATATAACCAGACTCCTCCAAATACCAGACAGCAGATTAGGTCTTGGAATCTGCAAAGTCATTATTATTCTAAACTGCATTTGTGAAAATAACAGGTCTTATACATGAATTATAGCAGAGCTACTCCTTTCCAATAAAACAGAGCCATCCAGAACATAAACCAGCCCCAGGTCTAAAAATAGCATTTCATGCAGCTACACAAAATTCTACCAGGAAAGGCATTCATATCAAACATAGCCTGCAAGCTTGCAAAACAGAAGGAAACACTGCCAGTGTTAGAAAGACACTGTGAGTCACTGTTTGTCATGGAACTTTCACAGGCACTCTCTCTCTGGTTCAGAAATGCTCTTCCAAAACAGCAGCTACCCCAATAAGGCACTGAAACAGGAAGGAAAACAGCAGCACTAGCACCGACTACTGGGACCCCTCTAAACTTTGCTTGCTGACGACTGCAATGAAATTGTTTACATTACACGCTCTTAAGACGCAAGAGTAAACATTCCCTTTAACAGTAAACTGTTGTATTTGTCATAGAAATCCTGCACTTGGCCTCACCCCAGGAATCAGTCTCAGGACTTTACCCCTTTAAAGGGAGGGATGGGAAACGCCGGGTCACTCGCACGTAAAGGGAAAGTCCCTGGTATTTTCCACTCCAAACACTGCTTCTAGCTGTGTTTCTGCAGCAACCAAGGTTGAGTTGCATGAGGCATGCTTCAGAAACAGTCTTTGGAGAAACAGAGAAAGGAGAAGGAGTACCAATCTCTTTGCTCTTGTGACAGGACTGGAGGCTTGAAGCTGAGTCGGGGGATTTGGGTTAGATCAGGAAAAAGCTCTTCAGCCAGAGGGTGGCTGGACACTGAACAGCCTCCCCAGGGAAGTGGGCACAACCCCAAGCCTGACAGAACTCAAGAAGTATTTGGACAATGCTCTCAGGCATGGGGTGGGATTGTTGAAGTGTGGGGGGCCAGGAGTTGGACTGGATGATCCTTGTGGATCCCTTCAAACTCCATGAAGCAATTCTCTATGAAATAAAGATTACAATATATTTATATCCCCACACTAGCACCTATAAAGTGAAAACAACATATGCAATCAGGGATGTATCTAATAAAAAGAAGACAAGTTCGTCAAGGAGCATGTTCACACATGTACACAGGCCCTCCAGGCAGTGTGAAGGAGCTAGTGATTTATTTTCTTACTATTTATTAAAATTATACCAACTATAGTCAGTGAAACAGACTTTAAGAACCTGCCTAAGTTTTTATGGGGCTAGAACTTGGAGATTGCATAACATTTCACAGGTAAGAACTAGTTCTTGGCAAACGTGCTGGTCAGAAGGACTCTGCCCACCTGAATAGCAAATCTCCCACTCACTTATACAGAATAAAGAATAATTTAGATTTGTCCATTTGGATGCAGAAATATTAAAGGCCTCTCTTCATCATCATCTGTATTTTTGAGAAGCTGTTAACTACTGTTCTTAAAACTTTTTTGTTCTTGCTGCAATTCTCTTTCAGGTTGCTTGTGTTCAGGGAAGAGCAAGACTGCCTTGTTTCTGACTTCACCAAACATGAAAGGGCCATGCAAAAAAGTCTTTCAAAACAGTCTTTCAAAACCCCCAGTTCCTCAAGTATATTTCAGCTCTTTTGCAAATAAACAAAGAGTGATTTCAGACGCCATGGAACTGGAGAGAAAGCCACTAATACTTTAGGGTAAGGCTCAGTACATCCGAAGCTGAACGTAGGCTCTGGAGCCCACATTTTCTTTACAGGCTAATTTGCTTTTACTCATGTGAACACTTGGCACCAGAGACTGGTTAAAAGGAAGGAGTAACAGACTTAAGTGTGTACAGAGATACAGAGAATCTTAATTTTGCTCTGCTCCAGAAAGTGGTCCTCTTAGTCAGCTTTCATAAATTATCTTCCTTTTTGCCCCTTACTTTTGGGATAGATCCCAGAACAGATCTAAAGTGGTGGAGCTGACTACAGCTGTAGCTCTGCACAAAAAAGCCATTTCTATACAGACAGTGTCTTACTCTGTGAACACACCATTCACCCTTAGAACAGACAAGGCATCAGTGCAATTATAAAGATATTAAAACTATCCTGAAAGAATACTGATAGTCAAGATAATTTCCAATTTAAAAACAATTGTAGACTTCAGATCGTTTACAGAATACAAAGCACCTTCTCCCCGAGAGCTGTGAATTTACACTTTCGAGTCTAACTACCCTGCAGAGCACTTCCAGTGTGTAAGAACAAATGGATTTTCTCGGATTTTCTTGCCCTTCCCGGGGCTCCTCGCCGGCCATCGGCCGCCACCTGCTGGCAGCTGCTCCCCCACGCGGGGCTCCAACTGACAGGAATTCTGCCTTCCAGGAAAAGGGCTCTGTAAAAAGTACCAACACACTGCTCAAAAGGGAGTACTGCCACTGCTTTAACATGCAATTCAAGTGAAGCAGAAAACTTTTTTTTTTTTTTTTCCCATGGAAAATATTACTAAAAATCTGTAGTAGTAGCAGTGGCATCCATTAGCAACAGAATATACACAAAAATATTTTTGTTTATACAAATAAAATTAGGTTTTTAATATTCACAAAGTAACATAAAAGAGCAAGATTTTTCTTCACATTGACAATCGTTAGTCAGAGCAGTTATGATATAAAAGCTGCGTAAGCATTCAGTCAAGCACCATGGCAGACAGTGCATTAAGATCTCTCATGAATGGATGATTAGATAGTATTTGATCAATCTTCTGCCTTTGATCATAGTCAGGAAAAATTTTGATCAGGGCTTCTCTTAGCTGGGCTGTTTCTGAGGGAGATCTCTGTGGTGGAATTGCTGGACAAAGCTCTGTGTTTTCTTCCCATGGAAGCAATGGGGATGAACGATCATCGTGCGCTCTGCCTCCAGGCTGTCGACTGCTACTGCTCACTTTGGGGAGGAAAAAGGGTGTCTCAGAAGAATATTGTCCACTGCTCTGTAAAGCCTTGTGTGTTGACCAGGAATCTCTGTGGAACAAAAAATTTAATTAATTAAGCTAAAAGACATGCTAGCCATAGTTTTCTCTGTACATCAGAGAGAAAAGACAAACGTGGATAACAAACTTCCCTGCTGCTCAGCAGGAATCAAATGACAAGCATTCTTTCAAAGTGAAACAAAACAGAAGGTTTAACAGTTCTCAATATGAATCTGGCACAGCTAACATTAATATCACCCAGGAATACCCTCAATATGCTGTGAGTCCTTTACTTGGCAGATTACAGCAAATTTTATAAAGGTATAGATAGGAAGATACATTGAATACATGTACACTGACGTGAAGCATGTGAAAATGCTGACAGACCAGTTCCAAGACTGCTTCACGAGACTATTCCTCATGTACTTTTGCTCTGGACTGAGCTGTGCTCATATGTAGATCAGGGCCTTGTTTCCCTTGTATGATATCCTTAACACGGCAATTAAGTTGTTTTAGCAATCTCTGATTTGATTTGAATACTCTTAATTAGTGAATTTCATTTCAGACTTCAAAAAGTTTTGCTACTCTATGCACTGCTAGCACTACAAAATATAAAGGTCAGTCTACTTCAGACGCCAGCAGATACCAGAGAAATGTGAAGCGGAACTCATGTTACAGTCTAGTTTCCTACCACCAAGGGAAACAGTACCTAAATTACAGAGCTCTATTTTAAAAGCATTTGGGTTATGACACCTCCAGTTACTCAGTGTGGAAAGGTTTTTTAATTGTTGAAGATTATGCCAGTTTCTGATCTTGTTCCTGGTGCCATTTATGCTTTCTGCATCATTTAAATTATGCAGAAAAGTCACAGGGAAGGAACAAAATTAACTCTTTGCACTGGCAGCTTTTCTCTGTTCTTTTTGGTGTCCCCCCCTCTGCCCCCAGCCCAACCCCAAAACAAACACCCAAGCCTAGTTCCATTTCCAAATTTACAGATAAGAAACCAAGCTCTTCTGTGGTCTTCTCAAAAGACTCTCTCCATTTCTACCAAACATCACACTCACCTACCTCAGAACACTGTTTTCATTTTATTTCTCTCATATACAGGCAAGTAAAACACAATGTTACAAATAACATTTCAAAGGTTTTGTACAAGAGCTTGAATACTCAGCATTTCCTTCTGAAGCTCTAGCATTGCACTTGCTTTTTTAATGTCAACACACTTATTTTCAAATCAGCTTGTAATCTATGATATAAAAATGTTCTACTTTCCTCAAATGTTTACAATAGATGAGATTCTTGCTTATTCTTTGTATTAATCCTTAAGAATTGCTTGCCTTTTCTATTGACAATTTTTAAGTTACCTCACTTGTTTTTAAAAGCCCTCTCAATACTCCTCAGAATTCTTAGCATTTCTAATTCCTAGACTGGTGAAAGAACAGAATATTACTTTCTTGTGCAAAAGAGCAAACTAATCCTCAAATTTTGGCAGTTCATGCAAAGCAAATTCATACTTAGAATACGTGCACATTTAAAAATTACATTAATACTGAACAATTTATGTTAATTAATATTTATAATTATTACTCAAATACAAACAGATTTAATAATAATGCCTCAAAAATTGTTTTGGCAACAGTAAGGTACCCTCAACCATGAGGTGAAGTGTCTCCCCTGTAGCAAAAAAACCTGAGTGCAGGGTGTTTGTAGCACCTTTGTCCCACTATGAAGGAGTGATCAACCACGGTGTCTTAGATAACATCAGTGTAATTAACAACACACATCCACACCTCTGGCACCTCTGGGTGCTGTTAATACACCCGTGCATGAAAGCCACCACAGTCAAATCTCAGAAGAAGCTTTTGTCATACTTATCTCAGTTCTCAGAGAGATCTCAGAGACAAATGTCACCAGCAGTTTCTGAACCAACTGAAGTAACAGGAGAAACGTTTTTTTGGTTAAACTGCTACATGCTACAGTGTTCCTGCTTAACTTTACTGTGCTTTACAGGTGTGAGAGTGAAGCAGGAGAACAGTTTATTTCAAATGTGAAATAACTGTGTCAAACAAAAGTGAAAACAGTGTTTATACCTAGAACAGCCTTCACTTCGAAGGAAGTCATCTAATCTGGGTCCATTTCTTCCCAAAGGATCATCAGGAACCATAAATATGTCACCAGCAAAAGTGTACTGGAGCAACCTGCAAGAGAGTTCTTTTAAATAACAAGGTATTTCGCCCTTGTTGTCCTTCACCTTTGTAGCACAGGACGAATTTGCTTAGAATAGACACCACATCAGGATCCCCTGAAGACTAATTAGCAAACCCAACTAGGACACAACCAGCATTCCCTGTCAAAATAATTCCATGGGAGCTGTGAACTCTCCCTATTGCACTGCAGAACAGAGCTTTCCCTTTTTTTTTATTATCTTTTTAACAGCAACTGTTTTATGACAGAAAATTTGCAACAAGACCACGGTGGAATTTTCTAGGTGATCAGAGATTTTTTTGTAGTTCTAACTCCTTTTCCTTGCAAGGATCTTCAGTCATGTAGCTGAAATGCCTGTGTTAGCAGAAAGTCACACAACTAGCAAATACAGCATTAAATGCTTACAGTTAAGACACAAAACTTTTTTTCTGGAACAACTTTGGGACAGGCAGAAATCTGCATTAAAAAAAACAAAACAAAACAAACAAAAAACCAGTTCAACTGAAATTCGTCTGCAAGGAGAATACTTGGTACAGTGGAATTTCCCCAGAAGTAAAACTAATACCAGATGTTAACATAAGCTCTTAAAAAACCACACACTCAAGATGCCACACCAAGTATTCTTGCTAAAGTTCTGTGGAAGAACAGAACCTGACATGGGTAGAATTCACTCAAGAAATGATGTAAATGCCTACATGATTAGCCAGCATCAACTCCATGGTCTCACAGCTATATTGTGAGAATCCAGGGCAAGTTTTTAGTTCCTTATTTCATTAGAGCTGTACTGACCCCAGCCACTGTAACAGATGTACCCTCAGAAAATGTCAGGGATACTGAGGGATTAGGGGGAAATTTTACTAGCAGAAGATCACACCTCAGCAGTAAAATAACCTGATTTAACTGAAACTGGAAAAAACACCCAAACCCAATAAACAAGAAGAAACAAAGCCCACAAGATGAAGCAGGGATATTTGATAACTAAGTGAACTCATCTAAACCCAAAGAACAACAATTGCAGGGAAATGGCTACATGGATATGCTACAAGTGTTCATTTTGTTTAGCTGTGACAATCTGTCTCACTTGTGTAAAGAGTGATTGATTCTGAATAATTAAAAGTGACACCACATCCTCATCAGCTATCATGTCTCCCTGAAAAAAATGAGCTTTCAGACAAGAGAGGCTGTGAAGGTGGACTGCTCAAAGAAGATCCAACCCTGACCTTCACGTGCTGTTACACCAAGCTCCTCCTTATGAGAGCATTTAACACTCATACATGACAATATATGAATAACAGAGATATTCGACTACTCAACACATGACTGTAAGGCCATGAATCACCACAGTGAGTCACACAGTGCTTTATTTGGATCCACCAGAATTGCATGACAGATTAATTAGAGATAGCAAAATCCCACATATAGATACAATGCCTACAACTGCAAGGACAGACATCCTTTTAAGACTTCACAGAAATTCAAAAATTACCTTTTTTGAATAATTTCTCTCCAGGCAAATGATTCTGTCACAAATTCTCTGAAGTTATCATTAGTCACAATAACACCTCCAGTTTTAGCAGCAAGGTGTAACAAAAATCTGTAAAATTAATTTCAAAGATCACTAAGATAGTTTGTTTTGCTGAAAACAGCCCAAAGACTTAGAAAATGAAACATTTCATCATCCCAAAGTAATTTATTTGCATGAAAACAAGCACCTTGATTACCAGGAAATTACTCTGTTTTTACCCACCTTAAACTTATAACAATGTTTTGGGTAGCATGCACTTATTTAGTACAGCAGAGTCTTCATGGGGTGTTTTCTTCCCCATTAAAAAACCCAAACAAGCAAAAGCCCCCAAACCCCATGATCTAAATATTTGCACAGGTAAATGGCATGCTTTATGCAGTGCAGCATTTATTACACAATCCAACACAAACTCATTTCCATACACTTTTTTGCTTAGTATTAATGCCTGTGTTCTGCAAGTCAGTGTTCTGCATGTTAGTTGTTTGCTCTGGCAACACTTCTTGAAAACCTTTCTGACAAAACAACTACTGATTTATTAAGAAAAAAAATTGTTTGCTTCCTGTTATAATGTCTCTGAAAATACATTTTTTGCCATTTGAAACAATTGTAGCCACAAGATAATAGATGGTGTCCTTTTAAAGGAAAGTGCATGCTTTTAACAAAAGTGCAAATATGTTATTATAACAGTTATTTCCACAGCAATCTCAACTGTACTGCCAGAGCATTTCTTATGAAAGGCTGGATATATATAAAACTTTAATGAAGTACTAGGAAACTCCAACAGACTCCTAGAGCTTACTGTGTCTTGAGTTGATCCCCACATTTTAAAGTTGATCTTTGGGGGTCAAACTAACTTGGAAGTTCACTGGCTTATGCATTGTTACAAATACACTGCTCCAAACACACAGCAAGGTCTGTGTGCCAGCATGGCATCAAGAAGAAAATGGAGCTAAATACTATCTGATCAGCAGCTCATTTATGCCCCAAGAATTAAAGGCAGCTCAGGGATAGAGTGATGACCAGGAAAGCATAAAAACATTACTGGAGGATTAATTTCTTCAGACAGCCTTTATTTTTTTTTTTTATATTGCCATGAAAATTTGTAGTTCTCCATGACTTTCTGAATACATAATAGTGTTTCCTACAACAGTGAAATAATGTAACAGATGTAAAACTCAGTCTTAAGTTGGATGTATAGCTCTGTCTAGAAAGGCTGCAGAAGTAGCTAACAGAACTGCTCATGAAATACTGAGCTTCTACAACCATTAGATGTTTAAAAACACTTAAAAACTATGTATATTCTTTACCTGTCATCATGAGCAGCAATTCTTGCTCCTAAAACCATCCTTGCAGGGGTTAAGGACAATATTCCAACATCCTCGAGCTGCGTTAAGAAATTCTGCTCTGTTAAAACATGATTTGACAATTAGTCCGAGATAAAATTAGCACAGAGAAGATGGGCTATTTTTGTACCAATTAAGCTACAGAAATGTAATTGATAACTGAAGAATTGCTCATACTATAATAATGAGGAAGAGGAGGTCAAAACTAGAAATTAAAGAGCAAACAAACACCAACCCAAAAAGGCTTCCACTGATGGCGCGCCTGTTAGCCTAAAGAGCATTTCAGGGTCTCTCACATTGTGTATGGAAACCCAGTTACTCGTGCTGAGCAGCTCCTGCTCAACATTTGATGAAACATTCCTTCTCCATTTATTCTTCACAGAAGCCCCAAAGAAATAGTTACAGTCTGGTTTAATTAAGGAAACATTAGGAAATGTCCCTCACCTGTAATGGAAGGGTCACGTCTTGTTCTCCACTGTGGAACAAACACAGTAATATTTCTGTGACCGCGTTTCCAAAAGTAGTCAACAGCTATTGCAATTCCTCGACAGGAGAAGAATTTCCTTAGACCATGACTGAGGATCAAACAAAAAAGAAGGGAGATTAAATTCACTAGGGTTTTACTACCAGGAAAACAAAGAAAATTGAACAAAACCTTGCAAAGCGAAGCTGAAAGTCCCACATAGAGCCTCAGGAAAAGAAAAGGCAGATGGGTGTTAAAGATAAGGAATCTTCTAAATGGAAAGAGCTCTTCAGCAGAAGAAGATAACAGATACATCACTTTGCAACTTTATAGCTCAGTCTCCTTTCAGTTTCCTGGGCTCAACAACAATGGAGTAATCAGAAGCAGGTTTAGGTTTAAAAAAGAGGCCCATAGGGATGGTTTCTGAACTCTATTGAGTATATATTAAAACTATAATAATCCAGTGCTGTAGTAGTTCCAAATATAGTCCTACTACAAAATAGAACACCTTTGGTTCAACTGATTACCAAGGATTACATTGAACAGCTCTCTGATAACTATTAGGGCCTCCTCTCTCTTCATTTCAACAGTCTGAACAATTGATCTGAAGTAAAATAATGAAATTTCTTTGAAGAAATACTTTCAAAACATTGTATTTTAGCATTAATCTTTTTTCTCCATTTAAAAATATAAGATATTCATTATCTGTTTTTACAACTCCCTTAAGTGACTTTCCAGAAAAACCAGCAACTGCCTAAAATGAGGGGACACAAAGATTTGAATTGATGACCTTGTGAGGCCCTTCCCAACTGGAATTATCCCAATGACCTGACCCTATTTGCCTGTTTAATACATGGCACAATTAACTGTCTAACCAGACTCCAGCATTTCCATAGAGGCTACACTTAGACAAAACAAAGATATGATTCCCTAGAAAAGACACTTTGACTGAGCACTGATGTCGTGAACAGACAAAGCATTTCTTGCAAAATAGTGTACAATCTATGTTTTGAATTAGATGTCAAATCACTACAAAGTAATTTTAACAATAAAGTGGTATTCCTTTTTTAAATCAGTCTCCCAAACAATAGGCAAGTGCCTATTATTAACTCTAATAGTAAGCCCTGTTAGTTTTGAACAGAATCCTATCTTTAAACCCTAGTTTAACCTACCAAGAAAGCTTCCCAATATAATGGTCTTTAAAAGATTTCTATGGAAATATTTTGCAGCGAAATTCAGCCTGTAACAGCATTCATTCATCCTTTTCCAATTTCGTAAATTCTGTAAAAAATATGTTTATCAAAAGGAAAATCTATTAAGGTTCTCTGAATTTTGAGATGAACTCTTTATGTAGAAAGGCAGAAAAATTAATAAGCCATATCTGAAATACAAAAGCAAAAAAAAAAATCTGACTTACTAACAGAATTTCCAGAGGGGAAAAAATACTATGCCACATTTGCCCTTAATAAAATTAAGCATTCTTGGTGCCAAGAACAGTCAAAAAGGAAGGCAATTTTCACAGAAAAGTTACTCTTTGTAAACCTTCTGGGACATAAACTTGAAATGCAGTCATAATCCCACTAATTTAAGTTAGGCATCCTATTCATTAAAATGGAAAATTCTGTTAAATATTTTTCAATGAATTTATGGTTCTCAACTGGACTTCAAGAAATGCAGAGGTCTCAAAATCCATGTCAAAATTTATGCTTTCTCTGCTTGGTCATCCTCCTGTTTTAGAGCTCCAATCTGGCTGAACTACAGTGAACTGTTTTTTAAGTATTTTGAAGTTTAGAAAACCAGCTCCCAATTTGTCCTGAATGATCACAAAATCCTGCTCTGCTACAACTTAAAAAAGCACGAAAATAGAAGCAACTTTATCAAATAACAGATGTTATATAACCTTTTTGAGGACTGGATGGCAATAGCACCCAGCTACTGTGCCCTACTCCAGCGTGGGGTGTGTGCAGCCAATCCACTGGGGTGCATGAAAGACATATTGGCACCTCAGCAATGCACATTCATAGCTGGCAAATATACATATATACATTTGCAAAAAAATAATAGGATCCAAGCAATGCAATGCTGCTGGAGGAGAAACATGTCACTACTAAATGAGAACCTCCACTTTAAAACTACAAGATGTTAAAAGCACAAAAAAATTCCCCAAATCCAAACCACTTAAGTTGACAATAATTTAGCCTCGTTGTTAGGCACCGGCAAAGCAAATTAAACTTCATGCCTAACACTGATTGCAACAGAACAAAGCTTGCCCTGAGATTACTTCTGACTGAAGTGTTACACTGAGCTGAACACTGGTGATTCAAATCAGGTTACTCTGAAATAGGCACAACTGTGTACACACACAACAGAAACCTAGCTAGCAAAACCTTAACGCATGCCACTGCAACCCCCATTTCATCTGAAAGTTCACTGAACTGTTAATAAAGGGATAGCTGAAAAGAACAATACTTACGAAATTGCAACATTGCTTCCATCAATAATTATATGTTTTAAATATGGTTTTCCAGGTTCATTTATCAACTCCAGTTTGTATGGCTTCTTCAGAGAGTCCAAAAATCTTTGAACTCCAGTAACTGAATGATCTGGATGTGGTCCCATTGTGTCTCTGTCGGGATTTGAAGGGTGTTTTTGTGAAGACAGTAACCAGTCTGGGGCATAATTGTCACAATGTGAGGTTTGGGAAAGGCGCTGGTGGAGAGGCCTCGCTTGGGAAGAGCTGCAGTGTCCCAGCTGCTCCTCAGAACCAGGCTGGCTGTTCTGTACAGTTGAGGGCCCTGCAGATTTTTGCTGAAATGTCGTTTTACTCTTACTTGAGATATGCTGCACATCTGAGATCCCTCTGGCTACAAAGCCAACATCTTTTAGAGCTCCGGCGTGCATGGTGCTGGAAGTTACCCCTCCATCAGTTTCTATACTGCTTAACCTTGAGTTGTGATTTTTACCAGGGCCATAAACATCTCTCTGTTTAGAGCACAGAACTGAATTTTTGCTGGGAGGGGAAGAAGATTTGCATACCAATCTATGCGTATTATCTTCTGCACCAACTTGTGTGTCTGGAGCACCTCTTATTTGGTGATATTCATTTTTTGTCTCCTTTGAAGTATGACTGGATTTAAGTGGACTTTTATTCCTAGAAATGCCTTTGTCTTCTAGCTTTTGTGAATTATTTATATTATTTCCTAAAGGAAGATTGACAGTTCTAGGCTTTTGAGACGACTGTTCATGTTCTTTTTTAAACTTCAAATTTTCCTTTTCAATTTCTTCTAGCAATATTAATGGTTCTACAGATTGTCCTAGGATACTGATAACCTTTTCTACAATATTTTGGGAATATCCCATTGTTCTGAAAAAGTTCACAAGAATCTTATATTCCATTTCCTCAGTGAGAGCATCACCTTCTTTAAGGCAGTAAGTAGGACCATCTGCTTCTGTGCAGTTATCCAAAACCAGATCAATAACTGCATCAGGGTCTGAAGGATTCTTGTGTAAAGCAGATTTCACTTGCGAATCATTTTCCAAAGAGAAATGCTTTTTAGGGAGCCTTTCCTCCTCATCAGACGACCTTCTTTTACACGACTGCCTCTCTTTAAAGACCACTGCCTCTAACAGAGGGTCCTTTATGGGAACAAACCTTGTTTCAGAACCATCAGAAAACACAGTGTCCATTTGCTTTGTAAGCTCAGTTACAGGTGTACCAGCATTGCTTCTTGCTTCCTCCCCACCTGCCCTTCCTTCTCTGTTTGCAGCAATGACTTTGGAGGTGCTGTTCTGTCCAAGCTGCTGTGGGCTTTCGGAGCCTGTGAGATCTATGATATCAGTCTTCCCTTCAGAAACAGCAGTTTGAGTGAGAGCTAGGAGTTCTCTTTTTAGTGCACTAGGCAAAATCAGTAAATCCATTGTATACTTATCTGCATGTGCTTCCACAAATTGTCTGAACTGCTTTTTAATCTCTGATTCATTGTCATTTAATAAGCTTTCATTATTCTCAAAAAGCTTCACAAACTGCTGCACGTGACTTTGAGCCATAACAACGGCTTCTGCACCCCCCTTAATGCTGAGCAATCCCATTTCCAGCACTGTTACATCAGCACAGGTGTCCTGAATAAGACTGTTGAGAAACAGGCTCTGTGCACCGGCGAAGATGCAGTGCATGTCCTTTGGGTAGTACTCCTTTTCTTCTAGCTCAGGTTCACACACTCCCTTGATGTACTCCTAAGAGGAGAAAGAGAGCAGAGTGAATAGCTGGGAAAACCTAATATATCCAGTTGGTTTTTACTAGGTCAGTAAACGGACAGAAACTTTAGAAAACAAATCAAACTTAGCATAAGTCATGTCAGAAAGTAAACACTACCAGTAAACAGGACAATAGAAATAAAACACCAGTATCTAAAAGGATTTTTAAATAGATCTCATAGAAGGTTTTTTTATATTCTCTTGTTTATACATGATAGTAATAGGTAACTTAATTTGTAGATCAAATAGTTTAAAATACTATCAGAAGAGATTTATTTTCCTATCCCTATTCTTCGATCAAAGAGAACTCTTCATGAACAAATGCCTTTCACTAGAGTTCTACCGAGTCCATAAACCTGAACTTCTGAAAAGTTTCAAAGTACATTTCCTAAGGCTTATCACGCCAGCAGCCATCCTATATTTTTGTTACTGACTGAGAAAACTCCAAGCTCCAGATACTTCTGTGTTCCTGAAGTTCAAGATTAAAAAAAAAAACCAAAAAAAAACCCAAAACCCAACCAACCAACCAAAAAAAACCAAAACCAAAAAAACTCAAAAACCCCCCAATGCTCTTTCTGCCACCTGTAAGCTACTACAGGTAAATTGGTAAATTCACTATACTACCTTGTTTTAAATGTGTCAAGAGTTCAAAACTCTGTCAATACTGTATACTATTCTTTGAGATAGCATTATTTTTCCTAAACTGCCTCCTTCTCTGCCTAAAATTCTTTAACGTAGTGAAACCAGCTTCTAAACTGCAGTCACTGTATTTGCAGAATCCCAAGTATACTACGTATATTTACTCTCAAACATTAATTTTTTTTAAGTGGAGCTGAGAACCAAGGTAATGAATAATGTAACCCCATTTCCTATCACCTCGAGTTACATCATCACGGGTATCAAGGCAGGCTGCCTCAGGAGCCTATCAGCCCAAAGTGCTTCCACAGCAAAACCCACAGGGTTACTCTCCACGCCCTACTCATCACATGACTGCTTATGCAGAGCAACAAGATAACAGAATTGGTGAAAAGGCTGCTCTAAATCTAGAAACTTTTGTTTTTAACTAAGTAGCAATGGAGAACGTATACATTACCTGTGATTGATAAATTATAACACAAATCGCTACCACCAAACCCTTCAACGGAAGACAAGCAATTGTACTTTCTAGAAAATAATTCCTCCAGACAGTGTCTGAAAACTGCTCTACCTATAAGAGAAATCAAGGTTCTCATACCCTTTAAAGTATTAAGAGTAGAAAACATTTTTAAACATCTTGTTAGGAAAAGCAGCAATTAGGAAACGGAAATCTAGTGCTATTTATTTCTTGTGCTTTAATTTCCTGGAAAAAAGGGAAGTTGCGCTGCAGATGCCTGGAGAAGAATAGCTACCTGTAACAGTTTCTGGATTCTCTAAGCCCAGGCAAATTGGTTTAGTGTAAATTTCAGAGTCAAATAACCCTATTCAACCCCCTATATATTCATAGTATTTTCCTTAAAGCTCATTGTGAGGAAGCGCATTACGTGTTCAGGAGCATGTGCATGACACAGTTAATGAATCGAGTTTTTGCAAGCGGGCTGCCAAGTCTGAAATCAGTCACAAAACACATGCTCCGGATCCCCACGAACATCCGAGTGCAGTTAAACAAACAGACCGACCAAAGCCCACATATCGAGATTTTGGGTTGGAAAGGGACCTTCAGCCTAGCTACTACTCACACCAAAATTCTCATCACATGATTCAACAGCTGTACTTGGCAGGCTCATTATGAGTAATATCAATTTCAGCATCACTGCCGAGAAACCCCCTCCAAAGGTTAGTTGTGCAAGACATTCAACACGCCTGCAGACACTCCACAGCAACTGCTGCCCCCTCTGAGACACAACCTGCACGGACAGTTCTCTAAACTCATCAGAGCTGGCTTCAAAAGAGAACTAACTATCTGCTCCAGCCTGGTGAAGCTGCTCAGGTCTGACAACTCGTACATGAAGGAAATACTAGCTGCGTTAAGCTTTAGCGAGAGCTTTGCCAACGAGCTACTAAATGCCACAGAATAAGCGAACTCTGTAAGGCAAAACATGGCAACGCCCAAACAGCTCCGAGGAATTTCTGGACTCCGGGAGGAAGAAGGAAAGCGAAACATTTTAATCTCACTTTAAAGCAAAACTCGGCCCATCCCCAGCAGTGCTACCCCTCAGCTGCGGGCTGGACTATTTCACAATGCGGTGCCCGTGAACTTCGCACGTCCCAGCTGAGTTGTTTCGCTTTGTTCCCTGCGCTTATGTCAACACGGCGGGAGACTCCCTGGCACCGGGCACACACCCACCTTCCAAAGCAGCGCCGTTTCTGTTTCCTCCTGGGGCACTCGGCTTTTCCCCACCCTTTCTTCCTCCCCCCCGCGGCCCCGGCCGTGCCGGTCCGGCGGGCCCCTCCGCACGCAAACCCCGCTGCCCGCGGCCGCAGCGCCCCGCCCGGGCCCGTACCTTGGCGCTGCTCACGGCCTTCGTGCAGCCCGCCAGCTGCACCCAGATCCTGGCGCTGGCGTTGGGCGGCTGCAGCGCGGGCCGCCAGTCCCCCTGCGCCCCCAGCACGGCCAGCCGCACCTCGAACAAGCCCTCGATGCGGTCCCGGCTGCGCTCCAGGAGGCGGCTCTTCTCGGCGGGGACGGTGAACTCATCCACCCTGGGCTCCGGCGCGGAGCCGTGCGGTGTCCGGCGGGCCGCCATCAGCGCGGGACGCGCGATCCCATCGCACCGGGAACAGCGACACCGGGAAACGCCGCACCGACCGCCCGCGTCATCGGCCCGCGACGGCGCCGGGCAGCGCCCGCCCGCAGCCGCACCGCCATGGTTAGCACCGGCGGCCCGGCCCCGCCCCGCCTAGCCACGCCCCGCCCCCGGGCAGGCTCGCCCCGCCCCTCCGCCGTGTGGGCGGGGCCGTGTCGCCGCCTGAGGGCCGCGGGGCGGGGCCACGGCGCGTCAGCGGTGCCCGCCCTGGCCGGGCGGGGCCGCCCGGAGCACACGGCGCAGCCACGGCGCAGGAAAGAAATTCTTCCTCATATTCCGGTGGAACTTCCTATGCATCAGTTTCACCACCGAGCACAACCTGGTCCATCCTCTTGGCACCCCCTCTTTAGATATTTGTACACATTAATGAGGTCCCCTCTCAGTCGTCTGTTCCCGAGGCTGAACAGGCCCAGCTCCCTCAGCCTTTCCTCGTAAGAGAGATGCTCCGGTCCCTTGCCCAGCTTTGTCACCCTCCGCAGGACCCGCTCCAGGAGCTGCATTGCCCAGGACCTTCATTCTCCACCGGCTCCCCCCTCTGCTGCTGAGGAGCCCGGAGCTGCACGGAGGCCTCCCCGCCCCGCCTCCGGGCCCCCGCCCCGCCTCCGGCCTCCCCGCCCCGCCTCCCCGTCGTTCCCCGCCCCTCGGCTCCTCTCATCCCTGTCCGTGTGTCCCAGAAGAATACGAGCGCTCCCCGCAGCCCTTATCGCCCTTATCACCCTTATCGCCCTTATCACCCGTACAGCCCCACGGAGGGGCCGCTCCCCGCCCCGCGGCCACGGCCAGAGGCTGCCGCCCGCCTGGCGGGGAAACCTTGGTGTGACACACTCTTAGCACAGCCAGCTCTGGTATTGCCTACTTGGATTTCATTTCAAAATAAATGCAAGCCCTTCTGATGGCAGGGGACAGAAGTGTAGCTCCCATTCCCAGATCTTTAGCTCTGATAGCTCGGAAAATATAGAGGACACATTTTTACTTAGCAGCCCTCACTCCATCTCCAAGCCGTTTAAGAGACGTGCAGGTTAAGATTAGGCCTTAAAACATATCTCTGGGACTGCTGTTGACTTTTGAGTGCCTGGAGCTGACAATACGGATCAGCTGTTGTACAAAGGAGTAAACGTCTCCTTTCATACCATCCCAGACACAGGTTAGTATCTTACAGGTTCCCCTTGGAACTATTTGATTCCTGCTTGTTTTGGCCATCTCTTTATTGTCGCTATGGATTTACTGTTCTGTGAAGTTACTGCGTTCATTAGATACAGCCTCCAAAGGGAGAAGAAATATTTTATTGTTGGGCATTTCAATGTACATATTTTGTTTTAATCTACTTGTATGTTAAACCAGAAAAGGGTTAATACAGAAATATGAAATATCATTTTTATAAAGCCACTTGTATCCCTATTAGAACTTTTTAAGCAAATGACAGTTTGCAGTTCTTAGCCCACAGGAAAATCTCACTGAAAGCTTATGTCCAGCTATTGCTATATACACTTTCCAATCTGAATTTGATGTCATTTTTTGAGCCAAATAAAATATTTGTCTGTGACAGTGGTAAAATGGAAAAAAAATAAATCTCTGTGCACAGGCTGCATTTGCAGACAAACACTCCTTCTGCACAGGCCAGGGTTTTGACAGGGAGTGTCATATTTAAGAAAGATGCTTCCCTGAAATACTTTCTTGAAGACAATATATTTTTTCCTGTTTTTTCTTGTTTAGACATTTGCATTTTGCTTTCCCGTTGAATTATGCATCAAAGTTCACACACAAGAATGTAACCGAGCATTTAGGGAGGCAATTTCTGAGGTGATTGGTGCCATCCACTGTTCAGACGCAGACACTGCAGCCAACGTTTCTTACAGCTATTATTACTTACAAACATTTTAAGAAAGGAACTTCGTAACAAAAATGAAATTGCCAGCATTTTGGGACAAAAAAAATATCATTAAAAAGCGGAAAGAAAATTAATTTCTACCACATCAACACAGTCTTTGGGAATCTCTCATATAAAAGAAGGCTTACTGACTTCTAAATGTTGGGTGTTGTGGGTATTTTCTTGCCTGTTTTGCCATGCTGTATGTTATAAAACACGGTGTCACGGCTGCATTTATTGTATGTGTATAATTCTAGATATATTCCTGATAAACCTGTATTCAAATGCATTATAGTGCTCTGAGGCTGCTCTCAGGGAGGTCCCTGTGAGTGTGAGCAGTTGTGGTTCAGTGGCCCAGCCTGCTGAGATCAGGTAGCTCCTGACATTGTAACATTCAAGGCAAACTAAAGCCCTTTTGAGGTGGAAAAAAAAGATGCCATGGAAAAGTTTTACTAATGATAAGTGGGACAATTATTAAAACAAGTTGGAACTTTCTCCCTGCATTGTTGTGATGTGGTCTAGGAAAAATATTGTCTTTTTACCTATTTGTTTTGTTTTGGAACTTCAGCCTCAACTTAATCTTCCTCATACTCAGGAGAAATTTCAAGCCTCTTGCCATATGCACAAATGCAGGTGTACAAACCCTAAATGTGAGCTAGGCTGAGAACACTGGAAATTCTCTGACATCTTACAATAGGCTGCTTACAAAGTGGATTTGTCCACAAAGAATGATTTTGTTTTCCTCCTGTGGGAGGAATTTATTTTGCAGTAAAATATCCAAAGTGACAAGCTCTGTTTAGTTGCAGGGGAAGTTTCCTGGATCTTGGGTTGTATCTTGTAAGTTTATTTTAGAGATGGAAAAGTGCAATATTTTGCTGGTAGCAGTCGAAGGAATTTGACACACCTAATGCCTGGTGTTGCTTTTCTGCTTGGCCCACCTGCAGGATACGTTAGAGATTTTCCTGAATGTGAGTTGATGCCAAGTTTATTATTTGCATTACTGCTGGGAAAATGCTGTAATGGTGATGTGTAAATAGGTGTGGGGTTTTTTGATGCTTTGCAATAGCTTGCTTCAGCTGCCTGGTGCAACTGCTTGCTCTTCATTAGAATTTCTTCAATTGAAAATTGGTTATGTGAATGATTTTATGAAACTGGGCCTTCCTGAGTAGTTTGGCTTTGGACTGCATATTTGAAACAGGAGCTTTACTGGTTGAAACAACGAGGAAAACAAATTTCCAAACTGTTTTTCAGGCCTGTGCTGAGTAAATGAGCTATGGAGTCTATGAATGCACTTTGCAGATGATGCTCTGATCTTCAGTATTATGGTCTTCAGTGGGGTTATTTGCATGCATAAATTTAAATATATGTTTGATTGTTTGCAGGATGTGGACTTAAAATACTAGGGTGTAGGAAGTATCCTGCATTAATATGAATAGCAAAAATTTTAATTTGCAGTCTTAGCACGAATAGTAGCATATTCTAAGACTGATACCTCAAATAAATTCTATATCTTTCAGAAGGAAATATACAGAAAAAATGTGACTACAGCCCTCAAGTTTTGTGTGTAATACAGTCCTAAAACTTAAGGCAACCCCAAATTCTCATTAGGAAATGTTGGTATATTTTTAAATTAAAATTCTTTTGGTTGTTCTTGTTGTTTACAGAACTATAGAGAAAAAAGCCAAACATGGTTTGAAATGGAATGATTTAAGATGCTTTATAGAGACAAACTTTTACATCTTGTTCAAGTCCCCAGTTATGGTGTGACTGACATTTATGTGTGCTTGAAGCCCTGGTGACTAAGAAGGTGACTAAGAAAGTTTGCCTTTTGGAGAATTTGTTGCAATGCTGCCATCTTAATGAACCTAGAGATCATCAAGTTTTGTATCAAGAGGCAAACTTTTTGAAAATGATCCAAGGTATAGGTTCTGTAATTAGTAGTTTCTATAACCGAAACTTATTCTATCCCTTAATTTTAGAATTAATTACCTCTCTTAATTCCAATTTCCTTTCCAAATAACCTCTTGTAAATAATTGAGTCTTTATAAAAGGAAGAAAAGACAAAAGTACTGCAATTGCACATGCATCAATTGTTGAGAGTGCGCAGTATTTTTTTTCAAGTACTGGACTCTGCATTTCGATTTTTTGAGGCTTTTTGAGTGTGTTGGCTCAAGTTTCTTAATTAGTTACAAAAAGCTGCAGGTGTATTGGCAAAGACTGTTATTTAGCCTGGGAAATGTTCCAGGAGACAGTTTTGTGGGGCTTTTTTCTAATGTAAATATTTAGCTGTATTATTACCAGTAATTTTAAAGGTTCCACACTGTGTGACTACTGTGTCACACAGTAAACATCGCAGCTTCACTTGGAGGACTGACAGAACAAATGATAACCTAAGAGTACAGTCTTTATTGTGAGAGGGGATTGAACACTGCTGAATAACTTGCAGAAATGCCAGCTGGTATCTGAAGGGGTGTCAGCACCATGCAGCTGGCTCTGAGCGATGCAAAAAGTGAGCCATGCTCAAGTGCCACTCTAAGTTAGTTTAAAATAGAGTACTTTGTCAAAGTTTCTGCAAGTATAAAAAATTAAAGCAGCATTCTTTCGAATCATGCTAAAATCTAGGGATTTCCTAAAGCTCTTTCAAATAATTTTTATAGGTTATCAAAAGTGAAACTCCTGAGCATCATTAAGGTTTTATGACTCTTGCAGCCAAGTGTTTGTTTGTTTGTTTTTGTTTTTTTAAATTTTCATAAACATTTTGCTACTACTTTGACTACCGGAATTTAATTTTTTTTCTGTAAAGCATTAGGTATGGTTGATTGCTGGGCAATGTGCTTGCATGTGCTGTACCTGTTAGGTGCCTGACTGCTAACAGAATGGGACCTTACAGCTGAGTTCTGTCTGTTCTGGGAGGTTCAGTTCAGTTTCAGAGTGGGTGGAGAGGTTGCACCAGTAATTGGAAGGTACGAGGGGTGCAATGAGCTGTGAAGATATGCTTACAATGGCTTTTTAATGCTTTTAAAAGATGCAGTCTGTAGTAAACCTTCCTGTGGGTGATGTGCTTTTTGTTTTTCTCTTTATATTTGTGCAAAGCAGGATGAGAATAGGTACAGAGACATCTATGTCTGAATTATGTCAGTTTGCAGATAACTTGCACGAAATCTAACTGCTGTAAGGTTAAGACCAAGAATAGTGAATATTCACCTGAACATATGGTCCTGTTGACTTCAGTTTGACTGCTGAGCAGACTAAATCCTGACTTACTTCAGTAATGTTTTCCAGAATCTGATCTTAAATTTTAGTATTATTTTAATGTCTGAAACAGTATGGTAATACTTGGTTTATATTTTCTTCTGTAGAACAATATTTTTTCTTCAATTACAAATGAGAGTTCCCTCTGAATACACCAAGTTTTTTTAACTTTTGTGTATGGAGAATAAACTGGGCCAGACTTTCTGTACAGTGATTTCTACACTGTCTAAGTGTGTGAAGATGTTTCTGAAAATATTTACACTGCAATTGATCCTCTCTTGAGGGGTATATGAAAACACTGCAGTCAAAAATTGGACTCACAGGCTTCCTGTGAGAATAAGGCTTGATATAATTCTGCTAAAAATGGTGGAATTAGTAATCAGCTGATGTAAATCAGAATATTTCTAAAAATTTCTACAAAATTTTAGTTACAACAACTGGGCATGCTAGGCTTGTGTAGTAGTGGTGAAAAAAGCAAATTAAGCTGATTTTCTTTACCTAAAGCACAATGATGCATTTACATTTGGTTCCAGTGTACTTTATTGCATGTCTCAGAGCAAAGGCAGTTCAGTTAAATATCAGTGGAAGGCTTTTTCTAGACAGAGACCTCTGGAGATTGCTTCAACCCTTTAACATTTAGAAAGCATATTTAGAGAAATGGGATGCCTCCACTTATGTGCTTGGTTTCACAGTGGTAGAAAAACAGTAAAATGTTTTCAGAATGACACCATCCCATTTCAGCTTATTCCACGATAAGTAATAGTATTTTATTGGAGAGTCCTCCATCAATATCTAGGAAAAATAAGTTGGATGTAATTTGCTTTATATGACTGATAAAATTTTTCAAACCTCTGTCATTCATGTTATCCACTTTTTCATACTGCTGTTCTGTCAGTCTGCAGCCTTTTCCAGACTATTAAATCCTTAAACAACACACTTCCATCATGCATGTAGCAATATGTGTAAGTCAGGACTATCCCCAATGGCATTTGAGCTGTATTTTAGCACAGTTAAGTGCAATTTTGCCTTGGAAATAAGATGCAATTATTCGAATTTCCTCCCCGGACAATGCCTACTCTTCACTGGTTTAAAATCATCTCCTTTGACCCTAGAACATTATATATTTATTTAAATCTACTTCTAAGTCCAGTTAATCCGTGGAGATTTACATTATTATTTATTTTTTTATTAGAAAAGCATAGCCATGCTGCAAACCTGAACCAGTGTGACTTGGGCAGTACTGTGAGGGCCAAATTTCCTGCTAGAAAACATCAATAGTAAAAAGAAAAATAAAAATCTGGGATGGAACCTGATTTCTGAACTCATTTGAAAATATACTTTTGGGAAAACATGATACATATGTTTATGACATACAATCTAACAAGTTTGAATAGAACTTCTATTTTGCTAAATCTCATCACTAAGCCTGTCTTGGGTCTAGTTCATTTTGAAACAGTAAACCATCATGAACATTTTTTCCTCATATTGATTGAGTTGTAAAGTTACTGTAAATGAGCAAAAATGGTTCTAATCAAATGTTTCCGAATATACAGGTGCTGCAATTTCAATTTTGTGTGCTCTGACAATGAACGACAAAATTTTTTCATTTCTCCCACTCTACTGCAGAGGCATCCTCATAAGAATCAGGTAAAAGTGTTCCTCTTGTATCAGTGTTTCATTGTGCTTTGAGCTGAAAATGACCAATGCAAGGTCACAGTAGTATTGTCTAAATAACATCAACCATGGTAAAATTTGTGATAAAAAAGGACTTAGTAATAAGAAAAGCATGCCTGTTCGTGTCAGCTCATTAACTTTGTTTACTGATTTATTTTGGTTATTTTTATAGCATAAGAAGTTTTGAACTGCAGCCATTTCACTCTGCAAGCCTTGAACAAAGGTAGGTGATAGCAGTTTTAAGATTAGATATATTTAGGAATAGCCACAAGGATGATGAAGGCCAGATCAAAGGCAACAATGTACCCAATAATATTTATGTAGTTTACTTTGAAATAGAGAAGCTCAATGTGTGTCCAGTATCTTTAAGAATTTGGAGGTTATTTTTCACTCTACACTGGTGGAAATCAAGACTTAACAGTATTAATGTCATTGGGTCTACTGTGGCTTAAAAGCAGAACAAATGAGACGCCAGTAAAAGCTCTTCAGTATTTGAACTCTCTTTCCCTGAAAAGTATTTCAAACAATAACCTTGTTACTTTACCTGCCCATCAAGAAAACCATTACAACAGTGTCTGTGGTATCAGGACCATAAAACTGGGTTAGGAATTGAGCTGTGGTCTTCCACAACCCCAAGGCATAGGAGCTTTGTTAGCTTTTAATGAATTGTGTCAAATTGCTACCACACATCAAATACCATCCTATCAACTTTGCTGTTTGCAAAATATCACTGCTACATAAAAGTTATTTGAAGTTTGATGTAATCAGAAATGCATGAAGACAAAAAAAGTTGAATTGACTCTTCATACTTTCTTCACCAAAATGTGTAACTCCTGAGAAACTTAGATTCTATATCCTCTCTGGCTGTTTGTGTTCCTGAGAGTTTCCTCTGCAAGCAAAGGCCCTTCATATATTTTAATTAAAGTCCAAAGAAGAAATAAATTGTCCTTGGCATATGTCATGCTAATGAGTACTAGTTAGTTTGAAAATACATGTTCATTGGTTTTACATGATAATTCCCTTTGAACCAAAATATTGTGTTTGTACAGAAACATTTTCTGGGAGCAGTAGGGGGCATCGTTTCCCTTTTGTAATTCTTCAGAGACATTAACCTCGCGCATTATGTGTGCAAACTGAATTTTCGTTTTGTTTATGGCATTAATCCTGGGGTTAAGGTTGGCCTGTGGTGAGCAATAATAAGTTTAACCTTTGACTTTGTGCAATAAGATGTAATTTATTATTTTTAGACTCTTTGTGAGTGCCACTGCCCTCACTTCTGCTTAAAATAAATTGAGACAAGTGAGCTTTAGATATCAGTGATCTTTACATGCAAGACATAAATCTAATTTACTTATTGCCTGAGCTTAGTTCTTTCGCCTCTGATTATGTTTTTTAAACAGTGCAAACATTTTTTGTTTGATTTATTGGTTGATTTTTGTAATTCATAGAATCTTTGCTCCTTCACATAGATTTCAAGCCAGTAAACATAAATCCTGGAATGTCTAAATGCATAGAAACTTTAAGAAATGTGGAAAAAAAGCAAGCAAGCTATTCATATGCATAATATTTACTTGCAAAATAACTGAGATCAGGAAAACATTTAAAATTTAATTTTCAAAGGCAATTTAAAGATGATTAAACAACCAGCAGCATGTAAATAAATTGTTTCTGTAGCCTTTGCCTTGACTTATAATGTATATGTTATTTATAATTTTTCTTAATTGTAAGTGAAAGATTTTTAACTTTTTTCTTTCTTTAAAAAACATTGCTCTTTAATTTGCATTGAATGTTTGAGTTGCCTTTTGGTTTGTAAGTCAAGAACAAACTTATAGCAAATTTACTACTCTCCATGCTCTTCAAGCAAAAAAAACCCCAAGTTTTTAATTGTGTACTGTGAATACTTCCTCTTTTTGTTCATGTGGAGAAGGTGGTGACCCATCAAATATTTTGGGTGGGGTGTGAGGTATATGCTGATTTCATAAATGATTTGGTTTAGGATTATTCAGGTAGAATGGTTCAGGCTCATAGTAAGACCAGAACATTGAATCTCTCCCACATCTCTGGCTTTATATTTTGATACTGGCACCTGTGTTTATCATAGCAGTAATCATATAAAAATATTTTTCAGTATATATAGAGTGTGTGCAAGTTAAAGGGCAGAAAAGCTTGAATAGAAATAAAAGTAATGTAATGCTCTTTTGGAAGAGTACTGCTGTTTGGTAGGATTCTAAAATAGGTTTACCATCTGGATTTAATATTTTTGAATGGAAAAAGGAAGTTAAACCACATAAATGGAGAAGTTCAAACCATTTATACACTCTTCTCATGAAAGCTTATGTAGAAAATATATGTGTAATTGCATCATTCCCATGGCAGGACTGCCCATGACCACTTTATTTGGTCTTCATAGCACCAAGGGTTAGTTTGATGGTAGTTTCAATCCTGCCCCTAAATTTAAATGTTTGACAGCTGAAGACACAGCTAGTGTCTGTAGTATGTGCTGGTATTTGAATTTTCTCCAGTTTGTTTGATATAAGTTGTCTTTTGGCTGAGCTTGCTCACAATAGAAGCACACTCAGTGGATGAGCTCAGCTCCTGCTGGCTGTTACAGGTAAGAGATGTGCAGAATATTACAAATCCAACAGTAACAGCTGTAGCTCATGACACACAATAGACAGTGATGGATTGTCGGAGGAATTACACTCCTTACAGTCTTAGAAGAGTAATTTTGAAAATCTTCCTGCAGCATGACTTTCACAGATATTCTTTGTAATTTCCCTTAAGTTTTAATTGTTTTAGATAATGAACATGTAATAGTAAGAATTGAAGAAACCATCATTTATGCTAGTTTCATACACTGCAGCTGTGTTGAGTAGAATGTGTTTAAATGTGAGTGGAGGAGGAAGAAATTATTCTAGTGAAACAGAAGAAGGAAAGAAGAAAGGAAGTGCTTTTTTTTTTTCCCCAAATGTCACACATATGACATTAAAAAAAGGCAATTTATTTTTTAATAGCTGGGCTGTTGTATTTGAGAACACAGAAGCTGTGTGAGAGCTGAAGCGTGTGCTCCTCATTGGTGAACCAATAAAATGTATTGCACTAAGCTGTTATTCACACCGTAACACACCATATCAAATTTTTGCAATAAATACCAAATTCTAAGATTGCTAATCCTCCTTACAGGGTTAGAACATCAAGGGATGGTAACTTCCACTTGTGGCAAAAGTGCATTTTTCGGCTAGTGGTAATAAACTTGTCACTTGGAGGTTGATCAGTTGTTAAAAAGGATCTCTTTCTGTGCACCAACTATTCCCCACCAAATGTGGAATATATGATGTCGTTATCAGAACTGTTGCATTTGGAAACTCCAATCTGGAAGCTGGAAACCTCCAGTGAGGGATAAAAAATGTGAGGATACTGCACGTCACTTAAATGCATTAGCCTGCCCCTGGAAGTGGTACAGTTAAGAGGTATATACTGCAAAATGTCATAGTCCCCAGCTTGCAGCCATCCTCAGGATAACTCAAGAGGCCTTTTTCTCTCTCCTTTTTGGAGTTATTAATATTTAATGTGCAGTTATGATAAAACAATATAGGATAAAATCCCAGGACTCTTCCCAAGACAGACATTTCCTCTGACTGCTGCGAGCAGATCACCCTGAGTGCCATCACCTGGCCCGTGCAGGACACCAGGGGATTGTGCCCAGTCACCCTGGGTTTATGAAAGGCAGTTCCTGCTTGAGTAACTCGATCTCCTTCTGTGACAAGGTGACCCACTTAGTAGATGAGAGTAAGGCTGTGGATCTTGTCTACCTGGACTTAATCAAAGCATTTGACACAATTTCCCACAGCAGCGTCCTGGAGAAACTGGCTGCTCGTGGCTTGGAGTGGTGCCCTGTTTGCTGGGTAAAAACTGATTGTGGTGTTGGGACCAGTCCTGTTTGATACATGTATCTGATCTGGACTAGGGGTTCAAGTGTGCCATCAGTCTCCTTACAGGTGACACCAACTTGGGCAGCGGTGTTGGTCTGCTGGAGGGTAGGAAGGCTCTGCAGTGGCACAGGATGGATCAATGGGCCAAGTCCAGTGGTCTGAGGTTCAATAAGGCCGAGTGCTGGGTCTTGCACTTGGGCCACAACAACCCCATCCAGGGATCCAGGCAGGGGCAGAGTGGCTGGAAAGTGCCTGGCAGGAAAAGACCTGGAGGTGCTGGTTGACAAGAGCTGAACATGAGCCAGATGTGCCCAGGGGATGAAGAAGGCCAAGGGTACCTGGCCTGTGTCAGCAATAGTGAGCTCAGCAGGACCAGAGAAGTGATTCTTCCCCCGTATTGGCCCCTGGTGAGGCCACACCTCCAATCCTGGGCTCACTTTTGGGTCCCTCACTAAAGGAAGGACACTGAGGTGATGGAGCAGGTCCAGAGAAGGGCAGCAAAGCTGGTGAAGGGTCTGAAGGGTCAGTCATAAGAGGAGTGGCTGGGGAAGCCAGAGGCCTCAGCCTGGAGAGGAGGAGGCTCAGGGGGGGAACCTTCTCACTTCCTACAACTCCCTTACAGGAGGGTAGAGCCAGGTAGGGGTCAGCATCTTCTCTCAATTGACAGGTGATGAGGCAAGAGGAATCAGCCTCAAGTTATTCCAGGAGAGTTTTAGGCTGGATATTAGGAAAGATTTATTCACCAAAAGGGTTGTCAGGCATTAGAACAGGGTGCCCAGCAAAGTGGTGGAGCCTGTCCCCTGAGGTATCAAAAACACATGGCACTTGGGGATGTGGCTTAGCTATGGACTTGGCAAAGCTGGGTTAATGGTTTGACTCACTGATCTTAGAGGTCTTTTCTAAACTAAAATACTACGATTCTATGATTTCATCTGCTTGAAATTGTCTCTGTGGACCTAACAGAAATGATTTGTTGCTACTTCTCTGTTGTCTGTATATATTTGCCTAGTTGTTTGAGAAAGTCATATTGGTAGTAGAAGGCAAGGGAATGGAAAGAGAAATCCTGATCTGAAGGTGTTAGTCCCACATTTGCATTGTTGGAATTCTGTCTTTCCTGTTCTTTCTCAGAATGGATTGTAACAAATGGTACGTACTGTAAAAAACTTAGTTCAAAGGAGCTTTCTTAATTCAAATTTTTTTTTCATTTGATCAAATAAAAAAAGTTGGGGCAGCAATGAGCAAACTGCATGACACGTAATGGCTACTGTTCAAGAGAGAGATGTATAATACATATATATATAGATATATATAAAATAGAAATACATTTCAAATACACTATATATAAATACATAACATATATTAATATAACATTATATAATATGTATGCAATATATAATATACAGTGTATATATATATATAATATTATATCTTTATATGTAATATATACAGAATATAAAGCAACAAATAAGCAATCTCTCAGTTGCTACTTAAAAGTGAAATGTAGCTCTGAGCTCTGAATATACAACCCAATTTTTCTTGTGTGTTCCTCTGTGCCATTTCATATTGAAGTTGTAATGACAGAATATTTAGAAGTGTTTGCTACCAGCATGGGAAAAAAAAAGCTTCCTTACTTGTCAGAGGCAGCAGGTATGAAGGTTTATCATGAGACTCTCCATTTTACTAAGTAGAAATCTCTTTCCACTGGATGGAGAGTAGTTCTGACAGCTCTTCAAGGTTCACATCAAGGAATGCAAGATCTTTCTTTTTGAAAATAAACCCAACAGTGCTCAACAGTATTGGGATCTTCATTCTATCTTCCTTTCCTGGTGAGTTTCTCCTTACTTATTGCAGGGTTTTTAGGTCAGAAGAATCGTTAGCCTTTAAAAATCGAGGGTTAAAGTTTGGGGAAAGTTTTGGCTCATGTAGAGAAGAGAAGCACTTTGGTAGCTGAAGATGAATTAGAGTTTCACAGCAGGGAGCTGCTGCTGACCTGTTACCTCTAATCATTCCAGAGCTTTTCTGGGGTGGACATTTGCTTCAGCTGCAGCTGAGTCATTGGTGTACCTGAATTGATACAGCTTCTGGTACAGGTACTTTGCAAGAACAAAATGATTCAAAAAAGAATAAATTCTGGTGCAATTAGAATACTTGCTTGTCCACACTAGATGTATGTGTTGGTGCAGCTGCTCTCAGTGGCTTTTCATTGGGGCATATTCTCTTCTATAGACAAAGACTTAAATGATGAAAAACTTCACTATAAAGTGAGTGAAAATTTGCTCTCTCTCAAATGAAAGTGAAATGCTGAGAATTGTTTCAAAATTATCTTGTGTGGGAGACGCTGTATAATAGTGGAGGTTTATTCTTCCCTCTAAAATTTGCACTGCTTTGGCCAATGGCCAGTAGAAGAAATGCATTCTGACAGTTTTGCCTTTTTATAATCCTATCAAATACTCCGAACTACCCAATTAAGGCATTTTCTCTTCCACTAACATGCTTTTCTCCCTTGTATTTTCCATCAAGAGGTTTTTTTGCCTGAGTTTAAATACTTGAATTACTGCTTCAAAACGACAGTTGAACATTTTTAGGTATGCTGAGATCACTTCAGGTGATTTTTTTCTGATAGGTTGTTATGACTTAAGGGCTCTACAGATTCTAAGCAGTGGCATCTGAATGAAGTTTCAGTGCATGTGGAGTCTGGCCGTGGGTTTCAATGTGTTGTCTTTTCTCTCTATTCTTTTTGTAACAAAAAAAATATTTCTGGGAATTTCCAAGGAGTACAGTGCACTTAATTTTTAGTTGTCAAGATAGCTGACAGTTTATTATGGTACCATGAATAAATTGTTTCAGGGTTCACACTTAAAACACAGGCAGAAAGACTTTCTTTTTTCTTTCTTTCTTTCCTTTTTTTTTTTAAAGCTGACATTTTGAATTTATATTAAGCATAGTATCACCTGGATGCACACTGCATGAAAATGCAGACTATTCATAATGAATTATTAACCCAAAGCTTTTACCCTTTCTTAGATGCACTGGAGATGCTCCACAGGATACTACAGGGGTATGAATGTGGGAGAGAACAGGGGGTTTCTAATAAGAGGTATAGCAGGCTACAGTATCAGTGGATGTCATTGTTCAGCAGCTATTTTCCATAAGAGAAATTTTTTTATTGCTGAGTGTTGTGCAGAGACCTCTGAATATATCATTAGAAGCACAGTAATTTATGGGTTTACTTTAGGTAACCTCCTCATATCTAGGTTAACTGCATAGTCAGGACTGTAGTTTAAATGTAGTCAGTGAAACTCTAATCCAATTAGCAACTGAATTTAGTGCACATTTATAATAATGATATTTAAAATGTCGAGGTTTAATCTTGTCTCAGTTCTGTTTGAAGAGTTGACAGTCTCTATGTACCTCTGCAAGACTTTTTGGAACAGTCAGCTCTTTTTTCAAAATGAAATAATCAGCTGCAGATAAGATTCTTCAGCTCCAAGTTTGGTGAATATGGTGGTAGGTGGCTTGAAAATAGCAAAAGAGTACAGGCAGAACTTTTCTAAATAAAAATTGCAAAGTTTGTTTTGTGTTCTTTGATTCACTTGTATTAGACGAATAACAGAAGAACATCAAGACAAATGTTACAAGTAGAGTAAGGCTGCTATTGATTTCTGTGGACTTTGAATCATATTCTCAGGGTCATATTACTGATTGTCAGAAAGTGTAGGATATTATGGGCTTGAGTTTTTTTCCCCCTTTAGTCCTAGAATATGAAAATTATATAACCAGCAAGCTCCATAAAAGGACCTTGACCTGAATACTAAGAGAAGACTTTTGTCTCCTTTCAACTCCTCTAATATACTTGTTTTAATGCCAAGACCTTATAAAAAAAAAAAAAAAAGTAAAAAAAGGGTCAAAATTACCTGAGGAACTGAGGAAAAATGAGTTAATCCTTAGTTAATATACAAGCCTCAACCCTCCCCCAGTTAGTTGGCATACAGGGTTGGAGAAAATTAAGTTTAGCAAGGGCTAAAATATAAAAAAAAAAAAAAGGCGGTGACTTTTGCTCTACTTGTGATCATTTTCACAATTAATTTAGTTTTCCAAAGCATCTTACCTGGTTGCTACTCAGTAACTTTTTTAGCCAGTGGAGAGCTAGAGTCTTCTCAGTATACGCCTACGTGATAATTGTTTTATTTGAAAACATTTTTTAGGATGTGAAATGATGCTGTCCTCTGACTTTCATCGTCTCTGTGGAGATTCAACTTTGAATTTTTAAGTAATCACTCCAATGCTTCTTCCTTTACCTTCTTTCATTTTTGGCTGACATTTTCAACCTGGGATTAATTAGTTTTTTGTCTTCAAATTTTATTAAATTGTAGTACTTAGAAGTAGCAATTTCTGAGTGGCAATGCTATCTGACCTGTAATTCCTTAAGATCAGGCCTAAGTCCAGCATACAGCATTAAAATAGGGATAGAAACATAGTGCTAATGCTGCCTAGCAGAATAAGAGGTGCAACGAAGGCAGATATTTCTTAAAAAATCCTGCCACAAATAACTTAAATATTTTCCTCTTTCAAAAATTTTTTTCCATTCTAAAAAAAGAAGTTTGAAAGTTCAGTTAAACTACTATTTGTTTAACACTGAGCACTAAATTAAGCAGAGAAAAATCTCTTTTGGTCTTCTATAGTTCAGAATATTTGAAGAGTGACCAGCAGAATCACTCTCTCAACATTTTCTGATGTTGTCATGCTTTATAGCAAACAGCACTGTTTAAAGGGTTCTGGACTTCACAGATTCATGTAATCCTTCTTCTGTACTTTCATGACATTGTGAAGGTCTGTTTTATTTGTCTTTCTAGCTTCAAGATCTTGAAATTGATATTTAGGAATTATTTTACTTGTTGAGATAGCTGGGATGAATTTGGCCTCTAGTTTGACAGGCTTCATTTGGCTAAAGTATGGGATATGCTTATGGTTCTTCAGTTGGACTTAAAAAAGTCGTAGGAAGCTCCACAGCTACATTGAAGAATTTCAATAAATTTGAAAATGAGTTTGAAAATAAAACATGATAGAATAAGAGCTGTGCCCATTTTCAGCTTTTAACTGTAGTCCTCTGCACAGAAGCTTGAATTTCTATGGACCAGAAGAATTAATAGCTCTTTTTATTTTCTAATTATTATTTAACCAGCCAGGAGATAGTAGAAAACCTAGGTGAATCTTGTGTTTATAGACCTATGATTCCTGATTTCCATGGATGTTCTTAATTTTTAAGAAACATATACATATATATATAAAATTAAAAAAATAGCAGGAATTTCTCCCTGTGAAAGTCCAAAATGGACTTATTACTGACCTGAGCGAAGGGAAATTCATTTCCCTTGATTAACAGAACCACCATTACTGTTATGGTGCAGAAGACAGTAATTAAAATATAGTTAATATAAGCCACCCTCATTTTGAAGCTGCCTCAGTTTGCAGCCCGGGGGTAAGCCAAGTAATTACATTTGGCTGGGGCACTGAATGAAAGATACATCTTACTAGCTAAAAACCCAATATGGTTTGGGCAGTACTGGCAACGCAGAAGGCTCCCATGAGCTCCCAGAGCACTGTTTGTGGCCCTTAGTGGACTGCTCTAAGTGATGGTAATTTCCTGAAACGCTAGAGTTGCGTTTTACATGTCATTCTCCAGGATGTCCAGCCCATCCTACAAAAGCAATGTCTCTGCATTCAAGAACCTGGCAGTTGAGGTGACATTGCAAAAACACCCAACTTGTTGCAAGATCAGGCAATAAAAAGGAGTCACTTCAGCAGCAATTTGAGTGATCTGTGGATGGACTGGGAATGGGAGACAGAGGAATATGAGTAGATAGTGTAAAGCTGGCCTTGAGAATGACCATTTCTGTGGTAAAATGAGCACATTATCCCAATTCCACAGGAAGTTGCAGGAAGTACCCATATCTGAGGCTAAATTTTGTGGAACTTGATATTTATAGGGAAAATAAAAACATGACAAAAACATTCACACTTCTAAAAATGTGCAGACATATCCTCAAGGACTGTGAGCGTTTGAGTGAACATTTCCAGTGTGACTGTCAATGTCAGTCTCATTATTTCTGCTCTGCCTGTACCTTCCAGTGTTTCCTGTACCATAACTGTGATGTAACATATGGTAGAAATATATGTATATATACGTAAGTGTATTGATTGGCATAAATTCCTCATTTCCTGACTGTTGTAAATTAAACCGAGTCCACACTGAGAATTATCATCCCTAATAATATCAGGAGGGTTGTACATCAGGGATTTTTTCAGACTCCAGAAGATATCATGGTATTAGCACAACGTGTAGGTTACTCCATTTCTTTAGAATCCCTATATTCGAGTACTATTATCACCGCAGTTTTGTTCAGCATTCCACTTGCAATATTGTGTCAGGTGGTGTGAAACACCATGTCTTCTAACTGAAACCAGTTAACACATCTGATGTGAAGAATATAAGGGGACACTTACTGAAGAAAAACTTGTCTCAGACCTTTTCTTTCTGGTAAAAAAGAACAGAAATAAACTCTGTCTTTCTGGGCAACAGGTTTTCTCAATAAAAGAACCTCTGTTGCCTGTGAACACATTTGAGGTTTTGCTGAGAGAATTTTGGCTGCCACATTTTTCTGTGTCCAACGTGCTGTCAGTAAGATACTTTGTTAAAAAGTTCTTTGGGACACTCTGTCCTTAAAGAACTATGATACAGAACCAAATTTTGTTTTATTTGTGTTATATAGGAAAGAAATATCCATGTGTTGTGTCACCATGATTTTATATTTATTTATTTTTATTCTATTTGTAGGACAATTAGCTGTGGCATGATTGTTAAATTCAAAACTGAAAGAATTGTTGCATGGAGCAGGGAAGGGACAGGCTGGTCTGCCAGGGTTTCACTGGATTATATCCAACTCTCAGGCTGATCCTACAAGACAAAGAATTCAGTGTACATTGTGGTGATAAAAATGAATAGTATAAAGAAGAAAAATCATGTCCAATTATACTCTACAGTTTAAAATTAAGTGCAAATTTACTTTACTGGTCTGGAGTTTAGCTCCAGGCTAAATAATGGAATCTCTATTGATTTGGGGAATGACTTAAAGAATTCTTCCAAGCCTGAGTCAGACTCTAGCTGTACTCAGAGTGAAAGCGATAGGATGATAGGATGTGTCTCTTGCAAATTTAGCCCATCTGCTGCCTTTGTGAGCTTTTCAAATGAGCTTGAACTCATATAACTTTGTCCATTACACTTTGAAACTCCTAAAGCATAGACTGGGGAATGTGTATGTTTTCATAATATGCTTTTCTTGTGACTGGGATTATTATTTTGCAAAACAATTCCCACCCCCAAAATTCTCCAGTAAATTCATGGAACTACAAATTCAGTGTTCTGTTTTTAGTATCTCTGTGCATCACCTGTGAAGGCTGAATGGATGGTCTGTGCTATGCAGAACATGGAGAACTGGTGCTGCAAATGCTTTTGATCCTTGAGCAGAGTGGGAAGCCACATAAGAAATGCTCAATCAAGGCATAAGGTTACCTAAAAAATATTTTCTCAATAGCAGAGCTTAAACTTATGAAAAACGAAAAACGTTTAGAATATCCACAGGGAAAATCTTTGGTTCTTCAGTTTCATATTTAGATTACTGTAGCTGGAAGTTAATTAGCCCTGCTAGCCTTTTTCTTTTGGGCTAATTAGTAAGAAAACTGGATATAAAAAGTCAAAGTCATTTTGAGAGAAAGAACTTCAGCATTTTGTACAGAGCAGTCCCTTTGGAGGATATTATCTCCATAATGACCATAGGATGCTCTCCATTCTGACAGAATGTAGTTCTACAGTCTCTGGACTCATTTAGACGACATCTTAGTCATTAATGATTTCAGGCCTAGCTGCTTGCAATTGCCAGATGAAACCACATGACATGTTGTTTAATTATGCAATGATCAGCAGCCTTTACATTTTAATTAGGGAGCCACTGTAATGAAGCCGTCCCACTTTACATATGGCTCCTTGGGCTGAAGGGTTGTCTTTACTAATTGGTTGTTTGGAAATGTAATTTTGACACAGCAATACAGGTAGACTTGTCTTCACTTCTAATGTGTTTCCTGATCTCTTTTTTTGATTTGGCTAATTAATGCTAATAATTTAAGAGCTGCATGGCATTCCAAAACTCCTGCTGTTTACTATGTGTATGGTAGTTTTGTTAACAGATTTTAGTACTGTTATACATGGTGACATACTGCTAGTGCCTGCTCACAATTTTCTTTGTTTTTGTAAGATCACAGGGACTTTCATGCTATCCTTTCAGCTAACTGTGTGTGAAACAGATTCTTGATGCAAGGAGTTTAAAGAACTATAATTTAATAACCATTTTGAGTACTCTTTAGAGACTACTTGCATTGGAAAATGCATGATCTTTTGAGTTTAAGTTTTTCAATGATTAATTCATGAATATATCTGCAAGAATGCCAAGGTCTCCAAAATGATGAAAGCTTATCCTTTCACTGCTGTTTGTTTTCATTTCAAATCAAAGCTGTCTTGTTTGTTTGTTTACTTTTAAAAATAATAGTCTGTTCTTTCCACTTTGTTTTTGATAAAATTTTGACAAGTAAAAACATTAATTTACATTAAAGAATCAAATAGGTAAAATTTCCATCTCCCCCTGTATTATATTGTGTGATATGATAAGCAGAAACATTCCCAACCTGCTCCGCCAATCCAGCCCACATGTTATGTCTCTTTCCTAGTTGGTGCTTCATTTTATTTATAACAACAAAGTAGACCGTGTTCATCTCAGTACCTCTCAGGGATGGCTGTTTATGAGGATCCTAGCTCAAAAATATTTGTCTCTGTGTCCTTTCTCCCTTTAAGCTATTTTTGAGTACATCCAGTTGGACAAAATGTAAGTTGCTTCAGTTAGTCAAGAGGCTCAGCAGGAGCGTTCCAGGCAAACGTTACCGCTGCTCACTTGTTAGAGCTCTCTTCTGGTCAGACTAACATTGATTAAATCCAGGGTTACTTTCACATGACACTCCCAAACCTTTTACCATCCTTCCCAGAGCACTCCTTAGGTTTTCTATTCAGCAGCTTCTGACAGCCACACAGGCTTTAGATCTGTTCGAGTTCTCTAAAAATATTGTTTCATTTCAAAGATTTCCTGTGAATTTCAGAAAATCAATGCCATAGTTCTCATCTGTTACTAATGCAAAGGTGTTAGAGTGGGGACATATTGTGCTGTGTATTTTTATTTTGATTTTGCCTAGCAAAACAAAGACTTGAGAATGATAAAATAACTTTGCAACACTGATAAAAAATGTTAACAATCTCTCAACTGTTAGAAAACTAACAAGAACTTGTACCACCTGCTATCTGGAAGTCAAATAATTTTGTCTCCTGTGTCACAGATATTTATGTGCATCACTATTGTATCTTCAGCCAAGCCATCCAGATTCCTTACTTGAAGTGAATAATGCCTGTAGGAGGTAGAAGGTTATCTTGATAATTACTTCCTCTGCTAAATACTTTTTTTATATAACTTTTTTTTTTTTTTTTGTATTGGTAACTTGGCTTGGTATATACCACTAGGGTACTAGAACTCTATGGGTGTTGTTAAAATAAGACAATATAAACAAATCCTTCTGACAAAAATACTAATTATTTAATAATTACTAGATGAGATACATAAGGAATGATGTTTTAGCAAGTTTATTTTTTCCTTGATCACTATCAATTTTTTATAGCTACCTACAAAAACTTGCTCTAGTATAAAGAACTATAGATAATTCTTACATATTCAAAACTATTTCCTCATTTTCTTCAGATTAAATACTGGATTCTGATCATTACATGGGAGTTAGAACGAAAAATTTCACTGAAATTAAAGTTAGCTGGGATTTCTGGAAAAGACTGCTCAGTTGGGCTGGACCTGTGAAGTAGACACATCTATCAGAATGTATTTGGGCAATAGCATTCCATTGTCTCCTGCCAAAGCTTTGGCTTTCAGCCAAATTAGTTTTGTTGTGTTTATACAGAATGGACACAGGCCACAAAAGATAACAAGGTGCAAAAAGCTGAAGTGATTTTTATCAAAATACGAAACATATGAGGTAGTAAGGAGAATTTTGTGGTGCACCTACTGCTTATTTCTGAACTTTATTTGTATCATTTCTATACCTAAAATTTATGCTTGAGCAATTGGATGTGACTGTGTATGGTTTTCTGGTTACTTCTTCACATCCAGCAATCAGGACATGATCCTTCATGATGCTGAGTGGTTTTGCCTTTATTTCCCATAGCAAGTGAGTCATTGTTTTATCTTTACCCTGGTAGCAATGTCTAATTTTATTGAGTGCTTTTGTAGGCTAAGTAAGAACAACTTCAGAATAGCCAGCAGGACCATCTACATGCTTTGCATTTTACCAACTCAAGACTTGCACATGCTCAAGAAAACTCTAATGGGACAATAAAGCACTTGCTTCTGAACGAAATGGTGTCTTTAAAAGGAAATTGCTTTTGCAATTGTGAAGTTGCTCACACCTTCTCATTTGGAATGCACTACATACAGACATCTCTTAACTGCCTCCTCCCAGGGGACTCCTGTGACACACTGACACATTTACACATTGATCTGAGGGAAAAGAAAAACTTCATGTCATTTCAATAAACCAATACAATTCAGCTCATGCTAACATGAAATGAAATCCATTGTGCTTCTGGTTTTATGGGTTGAAAGTTTTTTGATGAGGAAAAAAAATCTCTGTGTAAAATTTGTTTCTGTCAATCATAAATACTTTTGAAAAATGCCCTCTTGATCATCTATGTTCACTTTCTGTTGCATTTTTGATGTTCTTTAAAAATTTCTTTAGAATTTAGAGAGATGCTTTTAGTGAGCTGATCTTTTTAAAATGTAGTTATCACAGGGTATTGAAAAGAGCATAGCAATATGAATAAATATGGTGACTTTATTGTCTCAAACATGTCAATATGTTTGATATAAGCCTACACTTATTTATCCTGGTAAATTTGGAACTCTTTTTTCATCCTTCTAGCTTTGCAGCTTGATGTTTCCAAAACATTTAAAATGAGAGGCCCAAAGATGGAGATCATTAAATTTGCATAGAAAATTGAATATCAAACATAAATAATAGCTGGATATTTCAGTAATGTGAAGGTCTAGGAAGACTGATCATGCAAAGAACAATCTTTGCAAAAGAGCCCTGAAGTGATAAGCAGTCTCTGGAATGATAAGAACCATCCCTTTGCATTAAGGAGAGATGAGCATTTGATCAGCATGTTTCCAAGGTCATGCTGCTGGCCCTAAAGATTTTCATAACAGGGTGTAGTTCTTTCTTGGGTTTTCTGGTCTTTGAATACATAATTTAGTTAGAGTTTTCTAGAATGTATTTGACACTTTTTTAGCTTTGTAGTCACTGCTCATGAACTGTTTACTAATATAGAAGTATTGTTTCTTTTATTAAGTTGAACAGTGCCAAAACAGGGCCTTTTTAAAGCTTAAATGTGACATTCTTGTTTCCTGTAGCATCTTTGTGAGAGAAATTGAGAAATTTAGTATTTATGTGATATGTGCAGATGTATTTAAAGTTTAGAATGAGTTCAGTGGAACTGCCCAGGAGATGCACTAGGCTTTAGTTATCATAAACCCAGGACTTAGATTTATATCTCTACTGAGGAAAGGATGGTGCATACACATTTCTGACTTCTACAACATGAAGGATTCTTGTGTTGTCAGTAAAATTATATGCAGTGGTTAAGAGTGGAAAAGAACAGGTCAGCATTCAGGCAGTTCTTTCCATTCTACATTATGGCAGATTACTTACTGCAATGTCTGATAAGTAGTTGTCACATAACCTATGACATCTTGTTATCACATAACTGGTACCAGATTTTATTGTAAATCCTTGGAAATAGAGATGAAAAACTCCACAATTAAAACAGGCAAGCACATATCAGGTATTTAGATGAAGTAGATAAAGGTACTCAAATCATTAGCTGGTGATTTGCTGATAATTATGTCTGCATTTCAGGTTTGTAACTCTATTTGCCAGAATAGATTTAAGATACTTTTGCATTCAAAGTAACTATCTAAATTAAAAATACATTGCCAAAATTTTAGTGGTTGCATTAGGATTTTTATGTTCCTGAATTTTAATAGTGCTATATCAGCATAGCTGGTAAAATACCTGAGAAGCATGAACAGGATTATTGTTCCCTATGGTTGGCTCAAAATATTAAGTATTCAGCCTATATCTTATTTGTGCATTGCACAGCACTATCTGGCATCAGAACAAGATGTGATTTGTTTGTAACCCAAGTGAGGGATGGGGATACCTCCTATAAATGCTTAGCAAAGGACTAAACTAAAGTCTGCCAGCATCAGTGGGAGCAATTCTGTAGATCTGAGTTTGGAACCAGGGCCCAAGTAAACCCAGGCGGTCATAGGGGATCCAGGTCTGTGTCTGCAACCAGGTTAACTGAGGAATGCCACCAGAACAAGAGCCAGAAATGTATGCCTCACGCAGAAGTGCAGGCTCCAGAGTTCACATCCCCCTGATGGGATGTGTCCACCATGTCTGGCAGAAAACTTGCTGCTCTTGGTGCTCAGCAAGGCTGGGATGCTGCCTGTGAGAATGAGAGGTTCCTGTGGTTGAAAGCAAGTGGTCAAGCAACTAGGTAAAGATAACAATAAAGCCTGACATTGACTGGGAACTGCAAGTGGTTCTTGGTCATACTAAGCCTTTTTCTCCAATCTGTTTCTCTGCTTTTTGCCAGATAAAGCAGAATATTTGATAATATACAAGATTTTTCCCGGGGTATTAAATATAGGCAACACAGCAGATAAGGCATTGGTATGATAAAACAACCAGAGTGGTATGTCTTGATAACTACTGCAACTAATGAATTTTAGCTTTAAACACAAAAAATATGTTTTTAAACTAATTTAAAGTAATTTCTCTATATAACTAGTTAAAGTGATTGGTATCTTTTAAAAGAAGATTAATGGCACTATCACCTACTATATATCCTTAAATATATGTATGATATGACTTCTCTTATTTGGGGAACCTGAATTGTAAATATTAAGCCTAAATGTTAAAAAGAACTGATAACAGTCATAACAGTATGAGCCCAAGGTATCCCACAGCAGTTCAGTGAGTCATGGTTTATCATTACTTGATTGGATTAAGCCTGTAATGGAATTCCCCATCCAGTTTCTACAAGATTTCTAAATATCTCACACTAAGTTCCATCTTTTTATTTTAAATGATTTTCCAATTTTGTTTTACTGTAGTACACAACTAAAAGGTTGCTCATGGTTGCTATATTGTGTTAGTATGAGCTGATGCACTGAAGTAATGAAGAGTGATTTTCATGCATCCTGGACTACCTACATCCTTATTTATCCACCAAGACAACATTCAGCCCCATCATATAAATATGAGTTTTGGCTGTATCTCTGTTTTACAGATAGAGAGGAGAAATGCAAGCACATTAAGTGCATTTCTGTAGAGAGAACCATCACAGAGCAGAGTCCTGGATGGCACCCAGGCTCTGTGCCAGAGCCCAGGGCAGTAGGAAGCTGAAGGCAGGGTTTACCAGCTATAGGGCCTACTTCTTCAGTCTTTCCTCTTAGATCCATGTGGATTTCCATGCCAATGCAAGGCAGCAACAGCACAGGGCCCCACCTCATTACATCCTTGCTACACGGTCACAGTGATGTCTAAGTCACACTTCTTTTTTGTAACAGAAAACAAGGCACAAAGATTGCATCCGCATCTCATAAATTGGTGCCTGGATCACTGGTTTCTCTCCTTAAAAATACCTAATGTTACAGCCTATTCACCATGGTGTCCAAACATTCTTCAGGACCAACAGTGAGCCCTGCAGATCTGTCTGCTGAATGCTTGAGGGAGATCAGCTTTCAATTCCATCTTACGTGCTCATCCCCAAAAATACTTGGAAATCTTAGGGATTAAGTCTCTAACAGGTGGTTAAATTCTGCCTTTTGTTGTTTTACAGCAGTAAGTCTGACAACGAATATCTGTGGAAATATATATTTATTATGTAAAGAGAATGGGATAGGAATTAGCATCGGAACTACCTTGAAAGTTATAGGGACACCTTGAATACTTTCAGTTTAAACTAAGAAAGATGCTTCCCATTACAGAACTGGCCTTGGTCTATCTCAGAATGAATAGGATGGTGGTCATTTATACAAAAAAAGCTTTTGGCCATCAGGATAAAAACAAATTAATAGAATACTCCCTTCTAACAGATCAGGATACTCTGTTGGAGAGTCCTTGTACTGCAAAATTTGTGTGGTGTCCTGAAAATTAAAATTCCAGTCTGTTACTTATAAGAGAAATCTGCTGCTCATAAAAAGAGCACTCCTTTTTGTTTTTTCATATAAATTACCGAATGTTAGCTACAATTCTCATTATCTGCCTCCCTTTTTTAAACTCTTGCGCATACCAGCTTGTATTAAATTGCCTTTTTTACTAACTGGGTGTGGTGAAAAAGCAGTGGCTAACAAAAGTGGTCACTAAAGGTTGTTTTTTATTGTTTGAAGCTGTTAGTTATGTAGTTAATTACATCTCAGCTACTTAGGACAGTTGACTTCATGTTAATCCAGTTAAATATTTTAAGCAGTGACTTTATTTAAATAACATTTTTCTTCCAGCATAGCTCCCCTGAGTTTGACAAAATAATTTTACTGCATGGTGAACTTTGCTAGTACAGAGAGTATCTAGACCAGCTAATTTAAGAAAATTCAATATTTATTTTAAGAAATATTTTTTTTGTTAATATTTTATTTTTCCTGCTTTATACTTTTGTAATTTCATGTGTGATTTATAACAGCTAATATAAATGTCCTTGCTGCTACATTGTAACAAGACAATATAGTAGCTGATTTAAAATAAGTGAAATAATTTTAACACTTGTAAACACATGAAAATAAAACATTTAAATTACTTATTATTCAGCTATTATATTGCTGACATATATTACAAAAAAGGTATTTTGCAGAGATATAAAAAATTGTGAAACTGACCCTTTAAAAATGTACTTTCACAAGAAGCAAAAAAAATGGGAAGGGAAAATGTCAAAAGTTAAAATTGAGTAAGAAAATGAGAGTCTGAGTTTTAACTGGCTCATAGATGTTTTTGAAAAGTGGAGGTAATTGCTATTCATGCCCTTGTGGATGTGATCTCAGCTGTCCCTAGAGCAGACCTCACACCCTGACCCATGGGGACCATGCCCACCGAGGGCAGGGCAGCCTGGAGGGAGCTCTGAGGATGGCAATGGCTCTTCCAGCCGGACAGAGCAGTTTGCTGCTCATGCCCTTTGAAAACCACTAATGCTGACCAAAATACAGTGAACTCCTGGTTCATTGTAGCACAGGAAGGGAAAAAGCCAAACCTTGCTTTTTTCACAAGCCTTAAGTTTTATTTTACAAGATATTGTTGTTGGAGTAAGGAAAAAAAATTAAACTTGAAATTTAGTTGTACTTCTCTGAAGTGAATTTTTAAGAGGAACTTCTCCATAGGACAAGTTTGGTGTGAGTTCCTAGGTTTATTTCTTTCTGCAAACATGGACTTTTCTTGCCTGGCAAAAGATATTTTTTCACCTGTGTGTCACTGCAGGTTATTTAAATAAATTACCTAATTTACATATGCAAAAATATTAAAAAGTCCCTTATAGTGAGAAGTGCAGGTGAGTTACAGAACTCTTTAAAAGTAGCATATTTTTGAAACATACATGAAATTTTTATAACTCAAGTCCATGTTAAACAGAAGACAGGTTCTACAGATCGGTTGAGGAATTAATCTATTTTTACACAGTTTGAAAAGAAGAGCAATAGACCAACCTTTGGTTGGACCTGATCTCAGAGATCTTTTCTAGCCTTAACAATTCTGTCATTCTATGGCTTTCTAAAGTAAAGCAAAGTAATTAGAACTATCAATAGAAAAATGCCACAGCTCAGTTTGTTAAAGAAGCTGTTAAAGTCTAAGTCTGAAATGTATTGGACTGTCTTTTAAAAGCAATATTTTTGAATTCTGCTTGAATGAATCATTTGAGCCCATGCTTTATTTTAAGTAAATTCTTAAACTTAAATAAATTCCTCTAAAGTGTTGCTGATGACCCAACAAGTATACTATTATTGTTTGTTTGTTTGTTTTTCCTAATCAGAACCTCATTGTTCTTTTAATTGGTGTTACTTTCTGAATGTAATACTTTTCCATTTTCATAAAAAATTAGCATGGGAAGCATCAGCAGAAACCATATTTTTTCTGCTTTTCTCAATCAACTTTAGAGCTATTTGCTGAATAATATTTTGAAGAAAATGGGCATTTTTTCTAACAAATATTTCTTGTGGTTCTTCAATTCTTCAGTGGGCTGCTTTTGCTGGGTTAGTTGACTTAAAGGTTTAGCACATCTCTAGCAATAAACAAGCATGTTGGACATGTTGTTTGATGAACTTCAAAGATTTAAGCACTCAGCTTTAATTACTGATGGTTTTAGCAACAGCACAATAACGATGGGCTCCTGCTTCACTAAATCAAAGAAATGTGACTGAGGGACTTCTGATCCAATTGTTCTCATTTAGTTCAACTCTCACAAATGTGGCTGTAAAATATCGTTGTGGCTTGAGTTGACATGAAACGCAATTGACATCAATCAAATAAATAAAAAATTGTGGGAATCAATACATGACACAAACCTGGTAGCTCCAGCTGCTTAATCAACTGCACATATTTGTGTTTCGTTTCCCTCCTGCCACTTTTTCTCTCCAAAATCTACTTTACTTTTTTTTTAAGCACTTGTCATCTGCAACCTAGTAAAGCTTAGCAGCTGCTGAGATAAAAGGATCAATATTTTCCAATCAGGGTGATCTGAAAGACACTATTACTGTATAGCATTTAAGTGCTATTGTTACTGAGTAAAGCTCTGTACCTTTTAGTTGTTCAGTGATAATAACAATCTTTTGTCTGCCTGCTGATACAATTGTGCACACTATATTAAATAGTTATGATTGTGTGGCTTGTCAGCCAAGGTTTTGCCAGAGACCCAGCCATATGAACTCATTCAGGGAGGCAGGGCAGGTTTAATGGGCAAGTTGGATGAAGCATGAAGCCAGCTGGTGTCAGTTGCCTCTTAACAATTGTAATATGTATCAATCACTCAGCATGGATTTTTTTTTTTACTGGTATATTTTTGATCTTTGAGGTCTTATACCAATAAAACTTAATCACTGGGATTTAAAGGGGCAGCATTATTTAGAGGGAGGAGATGAAATATTGCTTGAATGGATAGTCTTCAGCATTGCTGCCTCTATTGATAGGAAGATAATTCAAAGGAAACTGACAGAACCAAAAAGAGCTTCTTCTCTTGGATTCTGCAGAGAGAGAATCCAGTGTATGGTTTCTACAAGGACTCTGGGGTTCTAAAGGATATACTTTAATTTTTTTTTTAAAGCCAGGTAATTTCAGGTTAGAAAACTGGTTTAAAATACCTAACAGATTATCTTGGAATTATCAGATCACCAGATCTCTAAGAATGCTGGTTAATATAATGCCAGGAATTTATTTTTCTGTACTTTAAATCTGATATCAATATTGTATGTCTGATATGGATAGCTTAACAAAACTTCTACGTTTAATGTGAGATTGTACAAAAGGTGAAACAACATCCCAATGAAGCTGAACTGATTATTGTTCCACCATTACTTGTATTGACCATGTTATAATCTATCAAAACAAATGTCAGCCATGTCAAAACAAAAAATCCTTCCTGAAATCTTGTCTGAACTGCCTTCATCAAAAATCAGCCACAAACTACCTCATGTACTGTAAAAGATGTGATTTAGTCCAGGCAAGATGTTCAGAGTTTTTGTATTGCTGTGTTGAAGGCAAAGAAGAGGAGGAGACAAAATGTTGTAGCCAATTAGCTAAAATGGTACAATTGGTGCATTCTAAGCTTGATGGGCTCATTAAGCATTAAAACTCCTTGACATTTCCCTCTTGTACTGATAAATAGGAATGAACAGTTTGCATTTTATATTTTACTAAATTGTATGTCTTTTTGGCTTCTTCATCTGTCATGTTTTACATGTTTAATTTTGCATCTATTTCATTTAAAAATTCAGCACTAAAGATTCTTTGCTCTTCTTCTAATTATCTTCCTTTAAAAAACTCTTAGTTTTGTATCAATGATATTGTTTGGTTTTAAAGTGTAATAGTTAATGCTCATTGTTAAATTGCCAAAAGGATATAGACTAATTTAGCATGTCATGGCTGCTTGGTGAAAATGCCATCATTAGTGATCCATGAGTTGCAAAGAAAAATAGAAAAGAAAGAAGGCCAACAGCCTCCTAAACACCCCAAATGATTTTTAGAAGTCCATTTTTACTAAAAGAGTTTTGAATGAAACCCTCCTTGACATCATTAAATACATTAAAACATCATCTTAAATGGAACTATGACTGCATTGATTTAATAAATAGGAAAGAACAAAAGGCAGATTGTGAACGAGATAGTGTTAGCCTTTTTATACTAATGAAATTAAACTCAGGACTACCTTTCTGTACTATTCCCAGTTCATAAAAAAATCCACCTGGATTGGATATTAGTGGCATGAACTGATGAAAAAGACACTCAAGCTTTTTCCTTTTTTTTTCATTTGCATACATAACTAATTTGTTCAGAAATCCCCTTTTGAATTTTCAATCGTGTTCTCTCTCTCTCTTAAGAGCAAAGCTCCTGGTAAGTCCTTATTTTCTCTAGGTTTTACAGGTCAGCAGCAGGCCAATAATTACTAACTTCTGTATTGGGTGTAAAGGACAAGCTTCTGGTGGCAGAGGTGGCTGCAGGGGTGGCCTCTGTGGGAGGAGTTCAGGGGCTGCCTGGCTCCAGACCTTGCCATCGACACACCAGTTGCCAAAGCCAAGCCCTTTGGATGAGTTTGTGGCACCACTGTGAAAAGGTATTTAAGATAGGACAGAAGAATGGAGGGAAGAGGGACCAGAGGGACCAAACAATGAGATAGAGGAGCAGTTGCTCGATGGCAGGGCATATACACCCCAAAGGCAACTGTGGCTCCTGGGTGAGCCCCTGCTGGGGCAGGTATGGCCCCAAAGAGACTGTGGGCTGTGGATAAGCTCAGACCACAGCAGGTTCGTCACTGAGGGGAACTGTACCCTGTGGAAACGAGTGAGGAGCATGGAACAGCAAAGAGGAAGCTCTGTACACTGACTTCAACTGCCTGACCAATTATTGCCTCCCTGAAGGGTCTGAGTGTACCCTGCAGAGATAACAAGGCAGGCAGGACAGGGGTCTAGAGTGAGCTACTGAAGTTGAGCCTGGTATTTTCCCTAAGTAAATTTTTGTCTTCTTTGCTTGCCAACACCCAAATCAATAATCAAATATTTATGTTACTGGCAGTAAATTAATTTGTTCTGACTTTAGGAGAGGTTTACCTTTAGCCACCTTTTTTGACATGTTACAATATTTAGCTAGATAAATGTGTGGTGCTGCAATATCCTTTTTTTTTCTCATCTAGCATAAAAAGAAACTTTAAAAATCTCTGTAATATCCCTTTTTACAGTTCTGGCAGTCTAATGGGACTTATAGTCATGATTAACATGTTTAGCTTTCATGCTGGATAGACTGGAGTAGCCAGTGAAGTGCTGCAGAACTGCAGAGGTTCTGTTCCCACGCTTTATTAGTTGTTCCCATGCTGGGGGCCTTAGGCTGACTTTATATTCCCTGTATTCTATATGATGTAACCAGATCACACAATTGCTCTCCTTCAGGTATATGGAGCTGCCAGAGATTGTTCAGTTCCAACACTTACGTGAGACACTCACAAAGCTTCCATGAGCACTGCCAGGGTTACTCCTCGTGCACTTTCCTAACCCTCGTTACTCCTGCAGCAACATGACCTCCTGGAAATGACAACAAGGCCCACAGCCATGTTCTGTGTCATTATGAAATGACAGGGTTGTGGGCTGACATGGACTATTCTTTATGAAAATGGGGGCAGGTGGCTAAATAAAAGCCTTGCAGAATGTTTTTATTCACTGCTTTAGAGGCTTCAATAAGTGTTAAATTACAACGAAAATTAAAAAACCCCAACAAACCACTTGCTGCATTATTTATTTTGGAGGGGTGTATTTTTTATCCTCTAGAATTCTATTGGTCGATCATAATGCCGATTACTACACAACAGCTATGTCTGTGGTGATTTATCACTGTTTTTGCATTGTCATAGGCATATTCGGCACCACTAACATGATATTTAAACTTCAGACAGTAGAGTTTGGTACTGGGGTCATACCAATTTGTACCATGGTTTGTACTAAATGCATTAATTTCTGTATGGTATGAATTTCGGTATGCTCCCTCTCCCTCTCCCTCTCCCTCTCCCTCTCCCTCTCCCTCTCCCTCTCCCTCTCCCTCTCCCTCTCCCTCTCCCTCTCCCTCTCCCTCTCCCTCCTCTTCCTTCTTCCTCTTAATTCCATGCAACCTAATTCTCTCTCACCCATTCCTTCTGTTTGCCCCCTTCCTCTGGTGCAAAACTTCCACCTTTTACATTATGGTAATTCTATTTATCTCCTTGGAAGCTGTCCCAACCTATCTTACATTCCACTTAAAAAATGTATTATTTCAATTACTTGAATCACATATATATCATTATGTAGTTTCTATATTTTTCTTGGAAAAATTTTCACCATATGCATGTTGAGGAAAGAGGTTCAAAATATTTACCCACCATGGTGTGTATTGAATCATACAGTATATTTCCCTTTTTGTAAAGAGGCTGAAAACAGGACCAATCTAGCTCACGGAATGAAATCTATTCTCATGATACTAAATTTTCATTCTCCTTCCTCACCATCTCAAACTTCAGGTTAATGGACACTCATATTAGCCAAAAATTCTCTCTAGTAATCAGAATTGTGAAAAGAAAGCATTTGAAGGTGTTTTCTCTGCTTTCCTATTTTAAATGATTTTTCCTTTGTGCTGTGTTCTCTTTTTCGACAGTGACTGTATTCATCTGTCATTCTGCTTAAGCAGTCACTCTAGGTCTTGATTACCCTTGCTTTGGGCAATGCCTTCTCTTTTAAATAATATGATGAAAGCAGATCTAGTGAGGCTTACACAATGAGACCTTTAAGGTGCTGCTCAATCCTATCTGGTCTTGCTGAGACAAAAATTGGTCTCTCTTTCCACAGGATTCGTGATCACAAACACAGCTGTTATTTATGCTTACAAAAAGTATCCTACATTGCAAACACATAACAATTATATCAATGCAAGAGACTGGCATTGCTCTTTCTGCTGCTGCTTCATTTACTATTAAGAGAAATGCTTGTTGTTTCCAGGGAATAAAAACATTTCATTTGGGAGGCTCACTGCAGTCATTCTGGACAGACATTGTATTGCCTCTCAACGCACTCTTGATTAATTTTAACAGAAAAAAGTAAAAAGAAATTAAAATTTTAACTGTGTTTCACTGAAATTGATAATATTCAATATCCATGTGGGCAGGTTGGTTCATGTCCCTCAGTGGAATCTTTGTGACTATGTGGCAGTTCTGGGCTCTTCAGGCTAGATTTGTAACTAATAGTGATGGAAACAGGGTAAAGCCCCACAAGTTTGTCACCTAGTTCAGAGTCAAAGCCAACAGCGGTTGTGCGCCTTACTGAAGCCATTGATTACAACCTAGGAATGCCTCTTAAATGTGTGTTACACATTGTGAATGGTTCTGAAGCTCTCTTATGTGGCTGAATAAACAATTAAAATGGGTGAACAGGCCAGACTGACCTTCGCCACAAGCTGGGATGAAGAGTCCCAGTTTGTTTTAGCATCTTCTTTGGGCTTGGAATGGGGTTGTAAAATCCTCAAATGCTTCACATCAAATCCCTCCTTCTGGGAGGTGTCTGCCTGGCCAGCAGGGACTCCTCACTGGGCCTCCCTTGCAGGAGGAGTGCGAGTGTTGCCTGTTCGTGCAAAGATACCAAATCCTTTCCAGAGGTGTTTGCTCCCTTCCTTTGTCTCTTTCTGCACTGTACAATCCCACTCAGGGTATAGCTCTTGTGTGATCAGTTTCTGAACAGAAAATACTCATAGTGCCTTAATATATTTTTTGCACTTCTAATCCTTGAAATGAAAAAAATAAATTGCTGTTTAGAAGTGTATCTAATTCAGTTTAGGCTTGTGGTTAAAATCTATTTATTGCAATGGACTCTGAAAGGGTGGTTGAAATTAGCACATTCTTGTAAGTGATCAGTCAATTTTAATGCTTTGATGCCTGAATTTATGGAGTTAAGACAAGAGATTTTTTTTTTTTTGCTTGTTTTGTTTAGGGAAAGTTTCACAGATGTACATAAACATCATCACTGAGGATTCTTAGGTTTTTTCATGGGGACATTGGCACCAGCAAAAGAAGCCAAAAATACATTTGAAGCCAGAAAAAAAAAAAAAGAAAAAGATATTAGTACAAGTAGGAAGAAAATATTAAATAATTTTTAATAGGAATAAAGTGAATTCCTAAAATGAAAGAAACTGTATACATTTTCCTCTGGCACTTTCCAGAAAATATGTTTAAATTATGAAAAGGCAGAAACAATGAGTTGCACCAATGTTTTTGTGGGAAACTATGAGATTTTTTGATAGGAAAGTTTCCACATCAGAAGTGCAAAGCTAGGCTAGATAGAAATACCAGGGTTTTGTCGTAGGTGAAGTTTATAAACCTGCACAGCCATTTCTTTTGTTTTTGCTTTGAGATGCTTGGGCCATATAAATATTGCAGAAATACAACTTTAATCGCAACAGCATAAGACTCCACTGATGGCACCTTACCTGTGTTATCTCTACAGTGGCCTTGGCTTTTAAATAGCTCTTTCATTGGAGAGGAAGGAAAGGTCAGCGATCTCTTATTGTTCGACACCACCGAGGGGTTTCCGGAGATTGGCAGCCAGCAGAACCTTGCAGGAAAGTGCTGGACAGTGCTGCCAGCACAGGCTTGCATAGATCAGCATTTCATTACAGAAATAGCAAATGACTGATGTATTTTCTAGGTCAAGGTGGAACAAGTTAAATAAGGATACTGACAACTTGAGTAGAGGAAGGTGGCTATTGTGTGCAGAATTCCACCAGCTGTGGATGGACAGTGTAATCCTCTTTTCTTTCATTATATAACAATACTTAAGTATTTCTTCCCTGAAACCTATTGTGTGTTTGGGTATACCAGAGGAGCTACAAGTACTTCTCTTAAAGAATTTTAGATTCTTTATTTAGTCATGATTTGGGTTTAGTCATGATTTAGAGAGAGAAAAAAAAAAAAAAAAAAAAAAAAGAGAAGCGGTTTAGTAAAAGCTTTAAAGCATTTGGTTTTTTTCCAAAATGTTCTTTATAATCACAGCATCTCATCTGAGCTGGTAGAATTGAGGGTTTCAGGGATGCATCTTAGGAAACTGAAGCTATCAAGAGGAAGAATGGCTTCTAAGGCAACAGAATGGTGTCTCCAGATCTTCCAGTTTAGAAGGCTCAAAAATAAAGAAAAGCACTGGAAGACCATTGAAAGACTTAAGACAGCGAATTAGTTCCTGTCCTCTAATTGTTGTTCAGTTTTATCTATTTCTTTGTTGTTTCACTTTCCTGAAAGCAAGAAAAATGAAGAGGTTCTGCTATTAAAAAAATCATAAGAACAATTTTTGCTGGTGATTTATCAGTTCTATGCAATGCCAAGCAATGTTTAAAGTGGATTTTGGCAAAATTTAATGAAAATTATTTCCTTTTCAAATGTATTACAAGTAATTGCCTTTCTTCTATATCCTTTTGCTCCTCCTCTGTAGAAAGAAGCAGATGAGGTTAAAGTAGTGTTTGTTTCTTTAGGATAGCTGTTTGGAAATGAACACTTAGAATTTGCACAATTCAGAGAGAAGTCTGTGTAAATATGACATGGACACAAGTGACAGGAGCTGATCCTTTGCATTTGGAATTCTTCTCTCAAGGCTGTTATGATGCAGAGCAGGTGGCTTGGCAGATAGAGCTCCACCTGGATAAACCATGGGACATCAAAATAGCCCGTTACCTACTGACATGCAGGAACCACAACAGGAAATTGAGATAAAGCATGAAAATCTTTTTGCTACAAATTCAGACAGCTCTTCTGCTTAGGTGGACCAAGAAAAATGTTATAAATATTAATATGGAATGTTTCTTAATTTTCTTTTTTTTCCCCGCTATTTATTTTTGTATTTAATTTCTTACATTGGTAATCAGTTTTGGATTATCACAAAACTAAACTATAGGCAAAAAATTTAGAATATATTTGTGTATTTGGGATTGCAGAGACAGGAGAGCTGCAGGTTTTAATTCTGAGGTCAGAATCCTCATCAGGTAAAATCTGGTGAGGTTATGTTATGCAAACTTGGGCCCTCTTGAATAAATAAAAATAAAAATTCTTTTTCTGAGTTGAATGTATTTCAAGTTTTAGAAAATCCCATTTTATACTTAGTCTTTACAAAAAATCAGAGTTTTGTCCACAAGACAACTTAGAGTTGTCATCAAGCTGCCAGATAACAAGCTTATGTTGTTCAGGAAAATATATTACAATTTTATCTACTTGTACTGTTCAATAAAACATTAGTATCTCAGCATTTTTATTTAACAATAGGCAACCCTAGGCCAGTAATTATGCAACAATTATAATAATAAAAACTGTCCCCTGCTGCTCACCTAGAAACACGAATATATTAAACCAGTACTAACCATCTAAAAGGAAAGCAACAAACTACACTCATTTTTAATGCCCCTGCAGTGCACCATGGGAAGCTAATAATTCACCCTCTAATTAGTATCCCTTCTGCTGCTGTTGGCGCAAGGACAGACAAAGAGGCATCCGCTTCATTACAAACTTGCCTTGGTAATCTTTAAATGTCTTTCTTCTCTGCAGGTTGAACGCGTGGAACAGGGGCAAATAGAATGTGCAATTAAGAAAGGTTTGCTGGTATTGCTAGTCTGACCATGCATCCTAAGTCTAATGAGTGCACTAAAAAGAGAAAAAAAAAAAAGCCGTTTGAATGTACTCATTCTCTTTTTTGGCTATAATATAATTCTTCCTTCTTTTCCTTCATTAGTGTCTACATTAGCAGAAAAAAGGGAATACACCAATGGGGTAAAGATTTGATACCTTCACAGCATACCTGCAATGACAGCGTTGTTTAGACTCTGAGCGGTTGGTCAATGTCATAAATCCAGTTTAAGAAAAAGTGAATGACAGTAGGCCTTAATTAATGCTTGGAGAAGATTAATTGTTTCAAGGAGAGTATATCAATTTTAATGCATTTCTCTTTTAAAAACCGGAATTATTTTGCCACAGGGACTACAGGTTTGAAATGTGCAAAGCATTTCTACATAATTTTTGGTACTGCGGTGATTATAGTGACCATACTATTACAGTGATGTTTTCTTTCAAGTGTCTTGTTTACACATGCACAGTATATTTGTTGACTAATTTAAATTTATAGAAAATATTGCATGCCTGAGGATATTTTCAACTTGCCAATACACAGCTGATTCTAATTATTATAGAGAAATTTTAGTTTTCACCATGGCCTGCTGGTGCTGTCAGAAGCAATGCCAGCAGTGTACTGGACAGCACTAGGACCTTGTGCTCTGGTTCAGACATGGCTTAAATCAGTTGTGTTATTTCCATTTCATTGCTGTGTTGTGATCTCTGTGAAGCCCATCAGTAGGCTCAGAACAAAGCTAAGTGCAGTGTTGCCTCTTCTGTTAATTTTGAGGATTACTTATTGAGTAATCAGAGGACATGCCTCTTCATCCCTATTTAAATCCAGTCCTGCTCTCTGTGAGATTCTGCTTGAGTAATCACTAGGAGAGTTGAATATCGTGTCACATTCTTATGTACAGTCAATAGAAAATTTTAAAGCAAACGACAACAGTAACCATCTTAAAATTTTACCTTCTATTTTGGCATATATCTGTAATGCTCTCTGAATGAATAGGTAATGAAACTTTTTTTTTTTAATAAATATGTAATTGGAAGAAAGTTAGAGGAGTCTCATAATCCTTCCGCTTGGATATTACAACCTAAGAGGAGGTGACTGCTGGATTATCAGTATGTAAATTAGTCATAGTACTAAAAAAGTTCCTTAATTAGTTTTTAGTTTCAATATTAATTAAAGGAGCCACAAGGGAAGTGAAGGAGTGTTGTCTGTAAAACGAAACAGGACCTTCATTTGTTATTCCCTCCATCTAAAATAAAGATATTCCAGAGGTTCTTGTAGGAGAGTAAAAGGACATATGGTACATGTGATAGAAAAAAATAATTGTTTGCTTCCATTCATATAGTGCATCATTCTTGATCCCAGTTTGTCCTAATTCAAATGTGCACAAATTAAGAAATTAGAAAAGTTGCTCTCTTAGGCTGTGTGTACACTTGAAAAGGAAGTCGATGCCGTTTTAGTTTATCCTAGGATTCATGTTGGGAAATAAAAGATCTAGAGGTTGTCCTGATGTAAAATCAAAGAAGAAAAATTTATGGAGAGCTTACAAGTTTTTATTAGTACTGTATCTGTCCAGAGAATAAATGGAGGACTTAATCAAATAGTTCCATAAATTTAGGCCTGGCACTAAATTCACTTAAAAATGTCAAAATTGGATTTGGTTGGCACTCAATTGTAAAAAATTACTTTCTCAAGAGTTATTCTCCATTTCTATTATTGAGTATCTTGATAAGAAAATAATTGGATATAAATTAGACCATGTTGGTTTAGTGCTGCATGAAGGCGCACTTTGCACGAATAAGAATGGAAGCAAAATAAAATCCTAATGACAGTCTCTTCTAAAACAAACATATATTTGTAATAATGACTAAACCACAGGTCACTTGGTTAATTGTTAGTGACATGGTGAATTTAATGAATCTGGATGTAGCACTAGGACACATCTATAACTGGCCATTAATCTCAACACAATGCTTTCTGCCTCAGTCATTATTGCTTATTGATCTGACACAATTGAGCATAACTTCTTGTTATCTTATGAATGGCTTCTCATCCAGTTATGTGGTGCATTGCATCAGGGTACACTGTTTTCCATAAAATAATATATTAACTCTCTAATTTTTATGGTTGACTAGAAGCAGCAATGTCTGGACTAGCAAAACTCTGTGGTGGACAGACTCACAAATATGTCCTTGGCCAGGCCCCAGCTCCCACAAGAAGGAAAACTTTATGGACCAAAAGAGTAAGGAATCCATATGCAAAAGTTATTTTTATTGTCATTCCTTTCAACAGAATTACGCCTGGCTTGCTCATGCTGATGTATTCCCTGTGGAGTCTGTTCCTTGATTTCACTTTCCCAGAAGAGGTTTACACTCTGAAAGAGAAAAAAGAAATCGAGACACAACTTCATGTTTTTATGTTTTGTAGCTCCATTCAGTAATTTTGTAAGTCCATATATCCCGAGTCTCAAAACCTTCTCTGACATTCTGGCCAAAGGGGATGTTGTGCTCCATTTGTGTTCTGCCTCTCGTGTCACCTTCAAAGTTTAATGCAGGGAAATTCTACTTGGTTTTGTAACGACTGGTGGCAACTTGGGGAATTATTACAATAGTAAATATATTAGAGTTATAAATATTGGTTAATATGTTTGTATAGATCCAGCTTCATAAAAGTGATATTTTAATTATATTACTTTATTTATTTTTGGCCTTTATTCTCAGAAATACCACGATTCTGCAGAAATTAATCATGTAAATCAAATTAACATTGATAATTTTTAGACTAGAGAACATGTATTTCTAAGCATTGATCTAGATAAATAGCTTACAGAAGGTTTTTGCTCAAGCCTGGGGTTAAATTTTTAAAATGATTATTGGCTGCTTTCAATTTCTGCTATAAATACAATATTTTTCTTAAGCGCACCACATCTTCCTCTTTGATGAAAAGTGATATTTTTCTGAGGAAAAGAAGTAGTCTAGAACTACTTAGTGTCTAAATTGATCACTACTTCCTGGAAATTAATTTTGTTTGTTGCCTTGACATACCAAAAAGTGTAGCTAAGAAGTCCTGAATATTTGTGAGACAATTTTCTTGTGCGCTGCACTGTATTTGAAAGGTCATACACCATTATAAAAGATGTAAAATTGTTGTTGGGAAGGACAGAAGGCAGCAATGGAATCCATGTCATCAGCACTCTAGATGAAGTTTTTTAGTACATCTGAGTTCTGCCAGGTTTCCTGCATCTGCCTCCACCAGCTTTAGAACATAGTCTTGTGCCCACTAAATCACTGACAGATTCCTCTGGTGGTTTCAATGCAACTGGTTTCCACAGTGAAACTAAGAATGAACAAACAAAAAAGGAAAATGGAATAGTAATTAACAAAGCAGATAAAACATAGAATTGTGACATCATTCTTAAGTAGCTTTTTTAAGAGCTTCCATTTTTCTTCCATTTTTCTTCCATCTCACAGGCCTCAAAAAATAATTTGCTTTGTGGTATGTAATATATAGTAGACACATGAAAAAAAGATAACTGAAAGTATAATTGTTGTTTCTTAAGGTAACTTTCAGAAGGAAACCTGCAGGAGCAAGGTAACACAATATTATGCTTGTTTTTTATACTATAGGTCCTAAATTCCTTATTTTTTTTAAAAAAAACTCTAGGATAAAGCACATATTGGCCTAGTACACAGAATTAAAAAGCTTAAACTACTGCATTACACACTGCGGTTTATATTGCTCAAACTTAGAGTATAGGGTTGCAGAATATTTAGAACATCTTAGAGTTCTGAAAAAAGAAGAAATACATCCTTAAAATTTTATGATATAAAAATATTTGCCTAATAATGTGTAATTGGATAGTAAGTTTGCCATCACTGTCACACATATTGTCACATATATGGTTGCATTTAAAGGAGTTGAAAAGACCAAATGTAAGTGGTGACCATGAAGTTCTGAAGGGCTCTTATAAATAGTGACAATTTCGACATGGGCTTCGTTAAAATTTATTTGTACCTATTTTTGAGCAGTTGTTGTTTGCAACTCTTATTAATAACAAATCATTTAGCACACCATGGTCCTTTAGAGGACTACACTGCAAATTACATTTCTTTTCTGTTGGGCTGCTGTTACTGGGCTGAATATGCTGTGCATGCACAGGATCGAATGATTATTAATAGTTCTAGTCTTTCCTGGGTTGCTAACTGCACAGTAATGAAAAAAAAGCGTCATGGCCAAGATACAAATCAGATGGAAATATCACCTGTGAACTTCTCATTCTAAATTTGTACAAAGCAATTAAAAGCCCCTGTACTTACATATTTCTTTTAGACTGCTCTAATGGTTTGGAGGTAACAACGTAAGATAGACATTCTGATTAGAAGAGACCAGCACTTCCCAGATCAATAAGAACAGAATGTCCTAATACCTCTGTACTTCTGGATGAGAGATTTTTTTCCACTGACTCTCAGTTTAGAGGTACTCACAGAAATTTACAACTGTAAAATAAGAGGGTTTTTTCCCTCCAAATTCTGAAATACTATAAATTTGCCTACAAATAGAGTTGTTCTGCTATACATATTGCAGTAAAATTCATGTGTTTCATGTCACATAAGCTGTATGAACTTTTGGGCACAGGTATATCCATGTCATGTATGTGATAAACAGGTGAAGGTTCTCTGATGTGCAATGGAAAAAGGGACTTTTTTCATTACTTTAGATATGATTGGTGGATGAATAAGGGTTGGGAACCCACAGGTTTTAGGCAGTGAAACACTGAACAAACTTTCCATTTAGGGAAAATGGAAATGTTATGTCATAATTATATAATGGACGAATCACAGTTTGGAATAAAAAGGAGTAAACTTTAATCTGCTTCTCACTTTCCTCTTTTATTATAGATTATGCTTTCAAGCATAATTCAATTTTGTCAAATGCTTGCTTGTGAACGGTTTTCATTGACTTATTGCATTTGCCTCTCTTTTTGTCTAGTCAATTTCTGCTTTTTTCCAATTATTTTTTTCTTTTAATCTGCTAAGTCATTGATGCAGCATCTTTTTCTCAGCTGAAAGAAAAAGTTTGAGGAGTTGAATTGCTGTTACAGGATTGCAACAGCATGTTAGTTCTGTCTGTCTGTCTTGCTCCTTTAGGAGTACTGCTGGCTGCTTCTTCTGTGTAGGGTAGTAATTATTCACTAATTTACTTCACTTCATGTTGTCTGCCTCCAACCTTTCCAATCCCTATTATACAGGATGAAAAGAGAGACTTTAAAGTAGTAGTTGCCTAAGGAGAAGGATGGGTTTTGATGCTATTCCTAAGACAAGTAATGAAGAGCTTGCATTATCTCAGGGCCAGTATCTCAGTATTAATTATTTGAGTACCTGTAAAATAAATTGAGAAGCTGATTTCCTCTATGGAGCTGAGTAGGAAGGTAAGGGATGCTCATCCCTGTACATTTGGGCTTTTTCTATAAAGAATCTGCTGTGCTATTTCTGTAGCATTAGAACCATGCAGCCCACCACAGAGACATGCCTTTAATGCCAAGTCATTTTGGCCTGCTATGCCTCACATTCTTTCAAATGTGCTGCTCTTCAAACCAGTCCCTGCTTCCATAGTCCCACTGTGTTTCATGCTGTTGGAGAATGTCTGTCAGCCTCTTTAGAGTCTTTCTGTGATTTTTCAGGATCCTGACATGTTCTTTGACCCAGCTGCCTCAACATGCTGCTGCTGCTCTCTTGCCTCTCTTTTCTCTAGTCCTATACAGAATTTGTAGCAGTGTTATAATTTGTGCCTTGTGTTATAATTTAAAACTCTGTTGTGATCTTTAACATAATAACCTCCATTGCAGGAGTTTAAAATAGTGAGAATACTGCAATATTCCCTCTTGCCACCTTGCATGTCCTATAATGGTTGCTCTTAGAGCGGGCACAAAGGCGGAGCAAGCTCTGTACTGCCTCTCCCTGCATCAGCTCTAACATTAGGGCATGGATGAAACATTTCCAATTTCTCCTAAAGGGCTGCACAGCAGGATACATTGCACCAGCAGCTAGCAGTATGTGTCAAAAGGCTGCAGCATATGCTCTCTCCTCACTGCACTCACCTCCACAAATTTAACTTCAGCAACTTTAACAGACGCTGAGCCTGAGATATTGGGACAATGTATTGATACTCAGGAGAGAATCACACTGGAGGCTTTCTTTCCTTCCTGCCTTGTTCACAAAACACTGGAAACAACATGAATCTTACTGTTCAGGGTATTGTAGTTCGTGAATGGAAAGCTATTTTCATGCCTGTAAGAAGCTATGAAAAGTGTTATTCTAAAAAAATAATCTACTGTAAAATTTAAGTAGTGCTCTCTGAAGCTGCTATCTCCTGTGGCCTCAAGTGGCATATTAACTTTTTAAAAACTCTTCCTAATAAACAAAGATTCTTATCTGCATTTACTTGCTTTGAATTTTATGGAAGTGGCAGTTTCTCACTACAATAAACCCAGATCAAAAAGTGTTTTCTTTTGAATTCAAATCAGCCAAATGGGCATCTCTATCTGAATTCATTCATGCAGCTGATCTCTGGTCTTCAAGCATAGTTGGAAGTTTCATGTGGTAAAAGGGATGTAACTTTTCTACACTGTAATTTTTTACACTGAATTATGTATTCATATACAATGTGTGCCAAACAGCCAGAGCCAGAAAAACATCCTCCAGTAAACTGTGGTTAATAAAAATTGCTGTCCTTTCATGGAACTCCAGTTTGACAAAGATCCCTTAAAGAATTCTAGTTCCAATTGTATTCGATGTTTTATTTTTTTACCTAACTTATTGCACTGTCAGCCAATACTTCAGGCAATACTCTACTGTTGTAAACATCCTTTCAGTGTGTTCCTTCTATAAAGAGGGACCACAAGATTATTTCAAAAGGATAATAATTGTAAATATTTTGTGTAACATATGAATAAGATAGGAATTACATGCACTATTTAAGAATTCATTAATTTTTTGTCTATTTCTGAAATACTGAATGAGAGTAGTTCTTTAGATTTCCCATAAACATCACAGTGGAAGATAAGCATAATTTTTTTCTGTTATAGTTACTATTTCCTACAAGCTCTTTTCCTATAATCTGAAAACAATTTCCATTATGAAAAAAAAATCTAAGAATGTGGGGGTTTTTTTCAAATTTGGCTGATACTCAATTTTTTTTTCCATTCATATCAGATTCTTCTGGGAACCTATAAGAGAGGGGATGCAGATCATTAGGCAAGTTGTTATTATTAAACAATGGAAATCTTCATCAAGTCCTGTTGTGGAAAAAGATCCTGCGTCCATTAATCTCAGCTGCTGAGCAGCTATAGCTCCAGGTGAAGTCAGTAGGAGAGAAAGATGCTCAGCCTCTCCAGAAGTAGAGACTACTGCATGAAAATAGATCTATCATAGCAAATTGAAATGTTACAAGAATAGAAAGGATTATTCAACTTCTACTATAATGTATGGAGACTGTTTTCACCCAAGAATCTGAGTTGCAGTGTGAAAGATGATCCTTTTAGTGCAAGCCCTATAAGGAACAGGGCAGATGCCCATTGCTCCTATATATTTCTTTGGTAGACATTTGTCCTCCTTCTACAAGGTGTAATTCCTCTGTTTTACCTTGATAGCTGATGCTTCAGTACATATTCTGCTTGCTGTCCATTGCTCCCTGGTCCTGGTCCCGGTTGATCAGTGGCAGTGTGGAGCCTGCATTACATCGAGTGTGCACTCACAGCTCAGCCTCACAACCACCCAGGCTTTGTAGCCCTGGATGGGTCTTTACACCAAAATTGTGTTGGCAGACTGGGCAGAGTAAGATACAGCTTAGGAGGCAAAGAATGTAGATGAACCTATGGGGCATAATATATTTCAATTTACTTACCATTACTTAAATATTATCATTATCATAATTTATGTTATTTAAAAGCTTCCATTGAAGCTATTATCTAATAAATGTATTTTTAAATACTTTGAACAGTAAAATTAGTACATAAGTTTATTAATCTTTGTTAATCAAGATTAAAAAAGACTACCAAAACATTTTCAGCCACTGACTGTATAATTTGACAGTATGTGTTAAACAGTTGACTTTTGCCAGTTTACACATTGTAAACATTGGCAATCTTGAAAGGTCCAGCTCTCTGAAAACAGGTTTTTTGAAGAGGAAATATATTGTATGCAGGGCGAAACAATCTGAACTTGCTATGAAGCTGGTGACCCAGAGAGCCACAGCTTGGCTTTCAGTTTACTTTGCTTGTAGGCAGTGAAATTACCTTGTTCTTTATCTGACATCTGTCCCATACCACAGTCAGGTACCTGGCAGTGCCCTTTCACAGGCTGCCCACCACATGCACAAGGCACCCTGCTTCTTGCTCAGGACTCTGTCACAACAGCATTTCTTTAGTAATCCCTGTGAACTGTAACTTTTTGTCAATTCTGTGTGCCAAAAATTGGAAACAAATCCAATTTTTTCCTTCTCTCTACCTGTGGCAAAACACAGTTCTTCTATCGCTTGCTCAGGTTGTAAAATGCAGTTTGTGGATTTACCTGTTAATTTACACTGCTCTGTACTCCTGTGTTGGTGCAGGGCAGATGTGTAACATACTGTAACACCCATTCACTTAGCAGATGCAAACTAAACAGAGTTACAGGAATGTTTGAAACAATGCATTTGCTTTTCAACACATGTTGTGTCCATTGGTTTGATCCAACTGTTAATGATTTGGAGTTGCAGGGAGTAACACGTGGCAAAGAATTTGTTTGTTTAAAACAAACAGAGTTTAAAGTTCTGCTTAAGTCTGTCTTAGACTTGCATCTTAGTGCTTTCAGGATCTCTATTACTGAGAAGGATTTTTTGGAACTTATTTAACTGAGGGTTTATTGTATTTGTACTGTAAATGAGCTGTTCTGCAGGAAATCCTTGGAGAATCTCCACCAGAATAGGACACAACAAATACAGCAGCAGCTGCAGCATCAGCATGCTCCTCACACTTTCAACTAGCAGCTCAATGAAACATTTTGGCAAGGCAGAGGACCCAGTGGGTGCCAGATTGGCACTGGTAACTACTGTGTTTTCTTTGCCTTATAGGATTTTTTTTTAAATTCTCCATCTATTTTTATGATACTACAGCTTGAAATAAGGTGGTAAAGGGGAGAATAATTAATTCTTCCTTAGGGTCTCTTCTCTGTCATGGACTTTTGTCTTTATTCTTCTACTTTCTTCATCATGCTAATTAGGAAAAATATTCAAACACCTGATGTTGAGGACATTTCCTGGAATACGATGATACATTTTAAGGGAGAGAATTTCCTTGATATTAACATCATAGCTTCTTACATCTGTTTCCAAACAGTCTCTGTTTTCAAACTTAAGTGTTTAAGGCGTGCTGATCTCATGCAGTACAGCAGAGAACAGGGCTGCCTTATTTCCAGAACCAGAAGCAAACAGCTGTGCCACTGTGGTGTAATGCTCAGGCTAAGTGGGGGACCTGCTGGGGACAGAGCCTATCAATTCAAGAAAATTGGCAACATAATTGGCAATGCATTACGTTTAAAATTGTGTAATTACTAGAAAGGGGATGAAATGGAATTATCTCAGTGAACATTCTGTGCAGTGTCTTGGAGTAACTTCTAGATCTATATATATGGGCTTTCTTTGTTGACAGTTTCAGCAGGAGATGTTCCACGTTGAATATAGTTAGCTCTGGTTTAGGAGCTAAATTTGTGATTAGTATTCCCCTCAGTATCTGTCTTCAGGGGGTGGAAAATATGGCTACCTAATGCAAAGTATGACTACCTGCTCTTTAAGTAGTGCCTCACATGATAATCCTCTGTAGAGGTTCTGCAGTACCACCAGTTCCCAATTACCTTGCAGGATAAGTTCAAGCCTATTGGCTTTAACCTGTAAATCCCTTGATGCCTTGGGACTAGGCCAGCTGACACCATTTGTGATATTCCTGAAGGTGTCATCAACAAATCATCATTGTGCCATTTTTTTTTGCACTAATGTGCCATTTTCTTCAGTCTGCACTGAGCAACAAGACACTGAACTCCATGCTTTGTCTTTCACGTGTGGTGCTCTATGGGTGTGTTAGATGAATGGGGGCATAAAGGGATAGATTATGCACAGTCAGCATTAATGCAAGCCCACAATAAATGTAATTAATAAGAGCTCTGGAGAACCTCAGAATAAATAATTTTGTTCACACTTGACAGCTAGACTGAAAAATTTGCTTGTAACAAATGCAAAAAAGATAGAAGTTGCCTCTGCAAAAGATATGAATGTGTTTAAAGTATCTAAACAGTTGATTGTATTTCGTGTTATGAACAGCTATACTCAGAAGTATGTTTTTGGAGAAAAGGAAATGCTAGGTGCCAACACATTCCTGCCTGGATCAGAACTCCAAAAGATTTGAGCAACAGTTTATTTTTGACAGTTAAACTTGTGTTTCTTTAAGAAGATCAAACAAAGTTTTATATAGTACAGCTGTTTCAGAATTTTAAGTCTTTTCTACAAGTAGAGTTTGACAGTCTTGTTTTGAAAAATGTATTTTAATAATTAATTCCTGTATTTTCCAAAAACAAAGACACTTATTTGACTTCATGCATCTCACTGAAGTCAGTGAATTTATGTATATAGAGTTAAACTGCTTACATCTTTATGCCACTGAAGACTTTGATGTTATTTATTGTTTAGTAGTACTGCGGTAAAATTGTCTTCTGAAAGCCAAGTGAATGAAATGCAGAAATATTTACAAAGGGGACAGAAAAAGAAAATCCTAAGTGAATGAATGCTTATTGGCCACTGAGAATTTTTTAACAAGATTTAAAACAAGACAGTGATGGTAATTATTATTTGCTGTGCTTTATTTTCTGGATCATAAATTAATATATAAGCTAAGTAGATCATTACCTCTGCTTTTGTATAATCATGGATAAACTATAAGGAAAAAATATCGCTGATGGGAAAGTGTGCCTGTGCAATTATCTGCTTGCTTGCTGTTTACCATGTCTGACTATAAATGTTTTATTTTGCCCTGACCATGTCAGCTTGAGTAGGGAGGTCAGAACCATTAGCAGATTGATCCTTCTCTCCTCTGTTTTATGGCCCATATCCATTGTTTTCACTCCAATGACTCTTCTATTTTTCTTTCAGTACAGCTAATTTAAATAAACAAAGTTTGGGGTTTTCAACTCTGATTTTCCTTTTCTCTCTCTGTAGCTGTCTTTTCTCTGAGCTGCCTACTCTTCAGATGGTTGTTACCTCCTGTGTGCTCTTACTGATTTTCAATACTTATGTTAGTTTTTGTGCCTTTTGCTATTGGGTAGAAGTGTTGTATCTTAGATCATCTCTATTAAATTTAGAATGAGAATGTTTCCAAACTCTTTATTCACTTTTCTCTCATGGCGAGCTATAAATTTTCTTAAGCATCTGAATTCAGCAAGGACACCCAGTTGTCATTCAACACTCTGTTATTAGCTGCTTTAATTCTTGAGAATCTGCATTTATTTCCACATTTACATGCTTATGTTTTAGTCATTTGTCTTTTACTGCGGCTACAATAAGATAGGAGATACTTTAACACACAATTAATATTTATCCTGGCAAATGTGACTGAATTGCTCATCACTCTTATAACAGTGTTTGATCAAACTGCCAGTCATTCAGCTTATTAGTGTCAGTGTATGTTACTGATTTTTATTGTTCTTCAAGCAGGCTCATTTTCAATTCACTTGCCAGTATCCTTTTGTTTCTGTACTGTGGAAACTTCAGAACTCTCCAGCATCCAGGGTCTTGTTCTGGCCAGCATTTTCGTTCACCACAGGACCCTCTGAGTTCTCCCCCCACTTCCCAATGGAGCAGCAGACAGTGTAACTGCTCCTCTGTCCTATTTCATAGGACATTGTTTCTCCACAAATGTTTACAGTGTCCCCTCAGGAACTGGTAGCAAAGCAGTTGTGCAAAGGTGAGCATTTGTGCAGGAACCCTTCCCAGGAGAATGGTTATTCCTCTTCTTGAAAGTACCATGAGAGTGTTTACTTTTCATGTACAAAAGAACAAGCAGCTTGGAGAGAATTGTGTTTAACAGCACCTTTGACTTAGAGTGCTTCTAATAAAGTAAGTATTAATGAAAGGCAGTGATGACAAAATTATGTGTTAGAGAAAAATCCAGATAGGAATTTTTGGAAAGGATTTAATGCAGAAACTGCATGATTCTGGAAGAGTCCAAAGAATCCTGTGAAATACAGTTTCCATCTTTATGGAGCCACGATGCAGAGACTGTAACACAGAAAGAAAAGGATACAAATGAGATGGAGTTAACTTCCCATAGCAGCCCTCAGAGTGATGTATGTATAGAAGAATAATACAATGACATCATATGAATTTGTATTTTCAGTTCTGGTCACCTCATCTCACAAGGAGTATAAAGGGGAAGAAAAGTGGTTCACAGAAATTATAGTAGACATAACCAAGTGATATTTTAGTATTATAAACCAGTCAGGCATAGGAAAAAACCCTTTGAATTTTGTATTTAGTGCAGAATCACAGATGCATATTAGCCCAAGGCCCTGTTTGTGTGTCCGGTGCAAAAGAGCTTCATATACACTGGAAATATTAATAAATCAAATGAGAACAAATATGTGTGGTTGTAATTTTCTGCAAAATAACAGGTGTTGAGTGCATGTATTAAGGCACCTGTTTCATTTGGCTGTTATTTGTCCAGAGATGCTTATTCATGCTAAATTTAGCTAGGCAGTGGCAGAGCATGAGTTCACTTGGGAATGTGAATCTGTGAAATATGCTTTCACTGGAGCATGGTGAATAATTTAACTCACTAAATCTCTTTTTCAGCTTGCCATTTAACTGTGAATAGATTTCAATTTTGATTTATTTTGTTCTTCAAGTTATTCAACAAAAGGTTTATGCAAATACATTGCAGCCTAAGGACAGCTCATATATTACCCACAGTGATTACCCACCAGCTTCTGCTGCTGCTGATGGGACTGATTCAGTGCTCATTGGAGTCGTTGTAAAGGCTCCTATACACTTCAGCTACCAAATCCTGCAGATATTTTTTCCATTGCCTTCAGTGAGGATGGGATGAAGTTGTTCTCAGCTGTTTTACTCATGGTCTCTGTCTGGTCAGATAGCTCATGTAGAGGGGTTTCTGCTGCTTAACAAGATGACTTGAAAATCCACAGAGAGTCCCTAAAGATTATCACGAGACCATTCCCTCAAAAGCTGTGCATTTCTTCATGGTATTTCATCTTTCTGGAAAAAAACATTTTGAAACTCGTGGAGTACAAACATGTCTGCGAGAAGTGATTTAACAGCTACATAATACATTTCTAAGTCATTAAATATATGTTGTATATTTACCAATTTACAATCAACTTAAACAATACCTAATGTGAATTTATGCATTATATAAAAGGAACAATCTAACATGCAAAGAGTTTTTATTAATTGCAATATATAGCAATTAAATAATTTTAAATAGTTATTGATAGCATTGCTTCTAGTATTTTGGAAAATACCTGGTTTCTTGTCAGCAGTGCAGAGAGTATGGATTTCATTTCTTACACTCTGAAGTCTTATAGGGAAATGTATCTGAATAACAAATATAGGATAACAACTCTCCATTGTATGATTAATGCAGCTAAAGAATTTATACAATTTTATATCATTTCCTTTAATAGCTGATTTTTTTTTCAAGGAGATGAAAATGTAAAGATATATCTAAAAAAAAATCTCTTGAGATACTTAGGGGTTTTTCTCTGTGTTTATGATATAAAAGAACAATGTGTTCCTTTGGATTCTGTACCATCAATTCTAAGAAGACCAAAAGACCAAATTATGAATCTGATTTTATGATTACTAGGCCTTACTTATCTGTTTATAAATTTAGAAAAATTTTTCTTCATAGTTTATTTTCAGTGTTTAACTATAGAATAACCTGTGATGATATTGGTTGCTTAACCAAGTGAAAGATTTAAGTGTGTGCACATTTCTTTAGTAATTTGGCAATTTTTATGGCAATCAATTCTTTGAAGTCCCCCTGGACATGACTGATGATGAAATATTTGCATATACTTCATTTATATGCAGAAGTATCATTTGAGCTATCAATATTACTTTGGTTTACAAAGTCCATAATAGCTTATCAACACTTTCTCCATATCCACCCATCATCTGGATGCATAGTATTTATTCTGATGGTGAATCTTTAACCTCTCTTCCTTTTCCAGAAGGAAATTCTTGACTGAATTCTTAGGGGAAGTCATAGAAAGGCATAGATTTTTCAGTGATTACTTAAGAGGTTCACGTGGTTAAACCTCATCTTGTTTATCTCAATCTGTTCTTTTAATATCACCAAAACTTCTTTCCATCTCATCAATTTTTCAGTTTATTTAATATATACCTTTCATATATTAGCTATTTTGGGATCCTATGGTGGTGTGAACCCTCTTCCATCATATTTCTTTTAATGCCATATGCTTGCCCTGCTGGATTTTGGATTTCCTTGGATATTTGCAGAAACAGTAAACATAGATCTCTTTTCTTTCTGATTTGCCTCATTGCTTGCACGTTCCAGGCTTCTGTTTTCTTGTAACATTTAGCAGCCAACAGTTAGTTTCCTCCTGGACTGTTCCAAGTACTCTGTGCCCATGTAGGTTCTTGAAAGTATCCCTGCAAACATATTGAGAAAAGGAACCTTATTTCTTTTGTTTTGTGAATAAGCTTATGAAATGTACCTGGCTAAGGAAAAACAGCAGGTACCAACTGAAGTGTCTGTGCTACAATTTTCTATTAAACTAACTGGACAAAAAACTCATCCATGTACAATAACCAGCAGATGAGAGATTTTTTTTAGGTTGTATTTTAAGGACTATAGTTAATTCAGTAGATGGCACTATTCCTCCTGAGTCACTGAGTTAATAATCCAGATACAAGGTTGCTCTCCACTATGACAGTTATCTTTGTTTTCCCCCAAGATGAGACTGAATAAAATTTTTGCATCCATTAAAAATTCCCATGAGATTATTTGCAAGAACATGGGACTCTTTCTGTCAAGATTCCAGTTTGATTATTTGATTTGAATCAAATTTATAGTTGTGTTCCTCTGCATCTGGGCACTGCCTGCACCCCTTTCAGGTTCAAATGATTAATGTGGTAGCTCTACATATGGTGATATGGTGTGATAGTTCTACAAATCATGTAAGCCTGCAGAAGCTCTTGCTATTGCTTCAAAAAATGCAGTGATCACTCCCACCCACCTAGTGCCTCTGATAGTTCATGGTGGCATGAACATGCCTATGTGGATTGGGATTGGTCTGGATTGTAACCAAGGAAGGAATCCCACCTGCAAGTTATTTGGCCTGGGTACTTTTCTTGGTCTGGTTCATGTTACAGTGACCAAGAAAATGGTGTAAGGGAGTGGAATCAAAGAGGAAAGGATAAAAGAAGCTGTCAAGATGAATTCTTTTAGTAACATGAACAGTGTATATCAGCTTTAAGTGTTCATGGCTGAATTCAAGATTTCAAATTTGGTATGGAAACAGTTCCAGTTCTGCAAATTCAGACCCTGCTTGAGCATGGGCTCCTGCTGTGGAACCAAAAGGGCTGCAGCTACATGAGGCCATGATCCAGCACAGCTTCCCTCTGTTTATGTGTTTGATCCCTGTAAAGCAGGCCTGAAACTCTATACGATGTGTGAGCAAGGTGACAGGAACACTGCCATGGCATCAGGCCCAAGCAGCTCCTGCACTGATCTGGTGTGAGAGACAACAGCCCTGTGGCTTCTGGAAGGGTGGGAATACCAGAGCTCAAACTTGGTCAAAATAGCATTGATTAGGAGAATCAAATAATGAGAAGGAAAGTTGTGTGTGCTCTGGATATACTTCTGTCCTCAGAAATCAGAAGCAGTATAGCCTCAGCACTTTCTTCAAAGAATAACTTGCTTTTGTATTGGATTGGATTTTTCCCACTAAAATCTAGGCATTTTTGTCACACTTGTCTTGAAGATAACTATTTTCTTTTTTTTCCTGCTTTTAAAAAGTGTGATTTAAATTATTCTGTGATTCTGCTTTGTTTGGTGGACATAAGAGTGGCAGACATAGTGACAGTCTCATTGCAGGCATTCAAAGCTGACAGAATAAATCCTTAGTCTCTCTTGAAAAAATATTACAAAATGAGAGATGAATAAAAGGAAAGGAAATAAAATAGACCAAAAGACTATACCAATGATTTCCCAAATGTCTTTCATTTCACCAGGTGTGAATCTGCTATTTTTATACATGCAAGTCTTAAAGGATGGGGTTGAAAATTTGGTGAATTCTATATATTCAAGTTCAAGCACTGGAACTATTCCTATGCATGGGCAGTTATTGCATTTATTGCATTTTTTTCCTTGACCTTACAGTGGTGAGCTAAGAGTATCTATGAATATAACATATGTTTTCTCTGTAATGTAGTGCTTACTTTTAAAATCAAGTGGAAAACAAAGGTATTTTAGAGTAAATATAATATAGGCAATCAAAACCATTTTTCTTCCTTTCAGTTAGCTATGATGTCTTCTAAAACAGTCAATGGTCATAAATAGAAAATTATTAAAGATAATGGGCAATTTGAAAGGTAAGGGTAGAATTTATTGCTGTGTCTTGAAATGGCCTAATCTAGAATTAATTTTCTTTAATCACAGTAATAACATTTCACTTGCTTGTTTTGGAAATGTGGTGGGAACACAGCTGCTTTCTCTGAGGAATGGGTTGTAGCAGCTTGTAGTTTTCTTCCTAATTTGCAGGGTTGGAACTAATAGGCAGGCAGATATTTAGTGCAGCAGAACACTGGAGTATTTCTTACTGGAGTACGAGTGAATACCAAGTGCTGTTAGACAGCAGAGTAATTAGATGTACTTAGTGAAGAGAGGGTGGTGTATAAACACAAAGGTTTGTAGAGATGGCCTTTGGATACTTACATATTTTTAGTTTTTATAATAATGACTTATGTCCTGAAACCACCTCCTTGAAACAGACATCAGCATTGATTAAATGGAGAATGATCTGTGACATAGTCAGGGGATTTGGGTAATCTGAGCACTATCCCCAGTTTGGTTTCTAATGTCAGGTAAATAATTTATGCAGGTAGTGCAATGTTTTGGAGCTGAATCATGGTGATATTCAGGTTCCTGTGCCTCATCCTACCACCTCACAAAGTGAGTTTCTCTAGCCATGATGTCACTACCATGATTTAACTCTATTCCTTTTACAAAATAGGAGCAATTCCATTTTATTTAGAAAGTTTCTTTAAAATCTTTAACTTCTCTGATATGTCTAGCCATAATGATGTGAGTAATCTGTATGGTTACAGTATTGACACATAATATTTTTAAAATCAAAGTAGTGGTAGCTGATAGGAAATCTGTGATAAATAGGAGGATAATAGATTTTTCCCCCAAAATCAATATATTTTAAATTTAAATTTCATTTAAGAAATGTAATTACATGAAAGCTTTTTTTCTTGATTTTATTGGTAGCTTGGTCATATCCTCCCATTGCTGTGCTGTCATCTAAAACAGCCCTTAAGAAGCAGTATTGCATAGTTTTGATGTGTAAATAACCTGAGCTTGGTTTGAAATAATGAACCTATTAAAAAAAACCCAAACCAGCAACTATAAATAATTTCCTCTAGCTTTTTAACTGAAGTCTTAAGAGTTATATCACTCTTTTTTTAAAATTCAAAATAAAATCAGAAAATTTCATGTAAAGATTTTATTTAAATAGAAAGGTCTTTTAAAATAACATGTCAGTTGCCACAAAATATTTAGAAAGTGGGAAAATGTTTTTTCCCTTCCATGTATTTTTATATAGCTGTGTATAATGGAGTGTTTTACACACTGTGCCATGAGTGGCAATGACCCCTGTATTTCAAAACTGGTGAAATAGGAACCAGGTAGTTACTATTGATTTGTGTTAATTGCTTAATGTCCAAGCAGTGATCCCCTATTGTTTTAGGTACTGTATACACAGTATTTAAAGTCTTTGCCATCCTTCCTCTGACTCCAGAATGAAGATTACTGCTTGTAACAGGGCAATAAATGATCAGCTTTGTATTTTCTCCACTTAAAAATACTGAATTACTAACATTGTGCTCGTTTGCTCTCACTGGTTTTAAAAAAAAAAGAAAGAGTCTGGCAATAAATACATTTATTTTCTGTACAGAGCAGTAATGATTCTCCTTGCATTCTTCCAAATTCTCCCGAATTCTGTCACTCAATAATATGTTGCTCTTGTCAGCCTAAAAGGGTCCCAAATGGACATAGCAAATCAGCTGTGGATGCATCCTTCCTTCATTTATATTGTTTAATAAGCTGATACTGTGTCTTCAGTCAGTACTTTCTGTCAGGTTCATGTGTGTTCTTTCTAAAGCAGTTCTAATTCCATAGATAAATCTCAGTTTGAGCTGTCAGAGTATTCATTGTGCAAGACCAACTTTGCAACATTCCCAAGGCAAAGCAATTAAAACTCTACATTTCCCTTAGCCCTTCTGGCTCCTAATGGCTGTTTGTATTTTCTGGGAGGGTGATGGAAGAATGAAGAGATAGATTTGCTCAATACAGAGCGGTGGCATTAAACGATACTGACCTTCTTTAAAAATGCGTGTTTTGTTATGCTGAATGCTTTCTCGTCCTTTCAAACCATGTTTGGCATGGCAGCTTGTTCTGTCCTTGCAGATAAAAAGAGGTTCTGTGCTGATAAAGAGTTAGCATCTTTTTAAGACCTAGTGAGGGAAAGAAACTTTGATTTGCAGTTGTGCTGGCCATGGGAGATTGTAATAGCTATGGCTTGTGGCAAATTTGTTTGCATCAGAATATATCCACATGGGTGATTCAGAGTTAATTTTAGCTGTTGGTGAGGCCCTGAAAGCTTTACACATTTTTTCTCTTTAGCGATGTCCAAGGTTCTCCTGTTTTACAGTTCCAGTGCTTCCTCTGTGAAATTGAGGCATGTGCATGTGACAGTTGGTTTTCATGAAGACAGATCACTGTCTGTGCAAGGTTAAACCTCAAGTCCATGAGTTTTGGCAGCCACATCACTCAGAAATGGCAAAAGACCATCACCTTTCAGTCCCTTGGCTGTCTGTCTTGTCAAAAGCTTTTCTGGAGCATAGTATGTCATTCAAAATGTCTTTATAATGAGTATGCAGAAGTAATTTGGCCTGTGTATAACTGCTACAGGGACCACAAAGAAGAGAAATTAGTTTGAAGCCACACTGTTGAAGAATGTGGATGGGAAAGAGATGTGAAAAGCACGCTTTCATTTTCCTATAAGGAATAACAGGAATATCTAGAAATGAGGATTGGCCTGTGATTCATACATGCTGAATATCTAGTGATCATATGCACTTGAACACAAACTGTAGATGCTCAAAACTTCTGAAAAGTATCTGTTAAATGAAAATAAACTTTGAAGAGTTCAAAGCCTAATTTTTAAGCATTTGAAGCTAGAGACAGAATTAAAAAAATTATAACTCCAACTAGGGCATGCATGTCAGGACCAGATTTTCAAATACACTCACCAGCACAGTTCCCATTGTGACACCTAAGACCCAAGTTTTAAAAGACTTTGGCCCTCAGCATGCTTAGGTATTTTTAAAATTTTTCTGCAACTGTGTAGATGTAATAGAACTTCTTTCTCTGAAGTATAAATATCTAAACCCAAGAATGGAGCGAAAGCTCCTAGAGAACTTTCCTCAGATTTTTTTGAGTGAGTGAAATTCAGTCTCCCATTCTTCTGTTATTCTCTCACTTACCTGAGGATACCTGCAGCTACAGAAAAACTTATGGGTACTGGGATAAATAAGATTCAATATGTAAGAATAATTATGCATTCATCTATTTACAGATGAAATAGGGAGACTCCAGACCTCCTTCTCTAGTTTCTACTCAAGTTTCTGTATTGCTTTGACTCCTTCCAAATAATCTTACTTTGTCATTAGTGAGACCAGGATAACACCAATAGAAGTTCTATTGGAAAAACATGGATTTATTCGTGTTAAATTAAAAAAATTGTATTTCTGAAACTGCTAGTTAACAATGCAAATGTTATTTATTGCAAGGTTGGTTTTTTTGAGAAACAGATTTCAGCGCAATCTTTTAAAAATTTTAAAATAAAATCTTAAAACCAGGAAGTAGCTGACTTATTGATAACAACCTTCTTGAGAAGAAATTTTCAATTGGAAAAACTTTATGTATTATTTTCAATTATAAAATACATCTTAACTAGGAGAATGTGAAGTATCTAAAGTGAAAGACAAGATGTTAAATTTTCATCTTCATTGAATGGCAGGCTAATTAAAAATAAAACCTGGATTTAACATTAACTTTTTTTAAAAAACCAAAGAGGATTTTTATATCACATTTAACAGACAAAAGATGTATGAATGTAGACATTGAAATATCTTATATGGTTCTTGAGTGGAAATTTGAACCAGTATCAAAGAATGCCCTGAGTATGTAAATATAATTAGTCTGGCTATTATGAATCAAATCCTTCATAATCCTCATACATACAAAGGCTGAAGGATGAGATCTGTTTGTCTTTATAACTCCTGAAATAGAATTGATTTGCAATGGCTACGCTAATTTAGCTTATCTATAAAATGAGCACATATTATAAGTGCTGTTTTATGCTTCTAATATGCTGTGATTAGTTTTATAACTAATTTAAAGCCTTAGAAACTAATTGGTTCTTGCGCATACACACACAGCACCCTGGCAAAAAGCACACTGCCACAAAGCCTTGGGGCAAGAAAAGACACCAGATAAACTCTTGCAATCTCTTAGGTGATGATAATATTAGCAACACGCATTGTAAAGGTTTAGCAAAGAGTAAAACACTTTTTGTAATGTACTGTCCAAATAAGGCTGCTGCAGAACTTTTGGAGGCATTAGAGCATAAATTTGAGTACAGCTCCACCTTTAAAAACAAGGTTAAAGCCAAGCCAGATCCTGAGACAGTTTTCTTCATTGGAGTGGTTGTGTAAAGGATCTGTGGTTCTGCTCCTCTCTCCTACCCACCACATATTACATTGTTACTGACTTGAATTAATTCTCTGCAGTAAATAACATAATCCATGAAGATGAAAAGCCATGGAATTAACACTGTAAGGCAAAAATGCTGCTTGAGCAGTAGCAAGGACTTTATCATGTAAATATGCAAATATCTACCTATTTACTGACATTGCAGTTTCAAGTGTGTTGACACCTATGGACTAGGGGAGATCACTTTTGTATGGTCGAATTCAGTCAACTGTATTGAATTTCAGCACAGCTTTGCAAAATGCCTCGGGAAGGTTCTATGTTTAACCACATTCTGAATGTATCTGAAAATGCCTGCAATTTTCCTGAGGTAGTAAATGAAATAAAGCCTTTCAAAAAACTTAACACAATTCAAAGTAGATGACATAAATTCGTTGTTTTGAAGATGAGTAGTGTCAATATTTTATTTGGCAGCATTATTTGTTGGGAAGTGCTATTTTCATTGCATATAAGTAATTGTCTGAACATTTGCATTTGTTTTTTACAGCCAATGTAGGTTACTACTAAAATACAGTGTCTCTGACAGGTTTATAATTTTGCTGACACAGGTTGGCAGATAGATGAGCATCTCACATGGAATATAAACATAAATTTCAATGAATAAATAGAACAGGGTCTGTTAGCACAGTCATCAAAAGAGAAAAGCCTCATAAGAAAATAACAGAAGGCTTTTGACCCTTTAAATTATAGCTCACTAGCACAGTGCTACAACGAACCGAGCTCCCAGGCACTGCTGGTACTCTGACTCCCCTCTGGCATCTCCTTGTATGCTGTTCACATCAAAATCTCCATGGAAAGTTACATGCTCCCAAAATTAAGTAGCTAATAGACTACTCAAATAACCCAAGTTCTGGGTCAGAGAAAGTCTCTATGTTAGTCTGCAAGATTCAGGACTGAGCATCTTTAGAAAACTGTAGGAAAAGGAAGGCATATTTGAGTATTTCTGACTGTTTTCTGTTTGGTTTTTGCCTTTGTAAGGTAAAGCTCAAAGCAATTAGAGTAAGGAGTTTGAATGAACATAAAAGCAGGGTGGTGCCGTAAATATTACTAATTAGCACTCATTTTCTTAGAACTATGTCCCAGGCATTGTCCCACTCACGTTGCAGGGGACATTCTGGGGACTGACTACCAGATGATCTGCTGGCGTGACTTTAATAAGTAAAAAATTCTGCCTCGCTGCTTAACTTTTAACACATCTTTTTCAGTCCCTCCGGGGATGGTGACTCCCCACTTCCCAGGGCAGCCTGTTTGAATGCTTGACAACCCTTTTGGTGAAGAAATTTTTCCTGCTGTCTGTAGGTCTGTCTACAGCTGCTTGTAAATGCAAGAGTCTTTCAGGTCGGAATTTGAAACCCTCACTTCTTTGGGGATGTAATTACCCTAAGATAGGGTTATAGATTGGGTTTTTTATTAGTCAGGAGCTGGTGCTTGATTCCTATCTAGATCTTGGCTGGCTTCAGGACTCTGAGGGTGTTACCACCCCACTTATGACATTCACTTATGACATTGGGATTGTTACACCAAAATTTACAGGCATCCTTTCAGACAGCTGGGATGTGTGACTGTAAACACACCTGAGCTAACATAAAGCTGCCTCATTACAACCCTGCAATGAATGAACCCATCAAATGTGGAATTGGGTGTGCTCTGTTCCTGACTTTCAATGACTCTGCCTTCCTGCCTTAGAGCAAGTCCCCAGCTGAGCTGTTGGAATTAGAAGTAGTTAGAACATGTTCACTAATATTACAGACATTACTCCTTTTACAACCTGTTTTTACTTTCCTGACTTGACTTTGACAGTCCCTTTACTGCTTGTACTGTTCCTCCTAATTGTCATTTTCATACCTGTTATTTATATTACTCCCTTTACTGTCTTTGAACCTTCTGTGAAAGACTCATCTCTGTTGTCAAAACAGCAAACCTGGGAACTACCATAACAAAAGACTTTTTGTGAATCAGCTAGTTTCAGTTATTTACAGTAGGTGCCTTGATGTAGAGGAAAGATGTGTGGAGTGGTTTTAAACAGAGATTAATTATAATTCTTAATGTTTGTAATTGTTCCAGAGACTAAAATTGTTGGAATTTTCACAATGGATTCAATAATATATGTGGAAAAGCCTTGTTTCTCTTTTAAACAAATTCTGCCTATCAGAAGGAAAGTTTTACAGTGCTAGATCCTTGATTTCTTTATGCAGGGTTGTTTGTTCATACATTTTTCATCTGAGTTATTGTAATTTTGCCTCTGGTTGATATTTTTCATTGGTACTTTGGTTTTTCATTATTGACAGATATTTTTGAAAGATACTGCATATATATGTTACGTTTCTTAACAAGGGTATCTGTGGTAGATAGGGCACAATAGGTGGGAGTGCTCTTGAAGAAAATCGGGAGGAGCAGGGATTTTGATAATTAACCTAAAAGCTGAAAACATGTCTGCAAACAACTGACAAAAAATACTGTTAGATAACACTGTCTACCAGGGGGAATTGAATTTTTTTCTATTAACAGCAGCTCTGTTCTGGTATCTTAGCTTTTTTCCCTAACTATATATCTTAGCACACAGACCTTTGTTCTCATTTACATTCAGCATCTGCACTGATGTATTCTTGTAAACTTTTACCTCTTCTTCCTATTCTTTAAATTTTATCCCAGTTAATAATTGCAAATTAACTCTAGGGGAAAAAAACCCCCAAAAATCAAACAACTCTGGAGAAGAGAAGAAAAACCTATAATACACAATAGATTAATTACAGTAAACTTCAAGTTATCTTGTAGAACTGACCATTTCTTTAAGGGGAACAGGTCATGTTGAGAGTTGTACTTGGCCTTTAGCAGAATTTGTAGTGATGTGTGTGAGTTTTTTAAGTGTGTGCTACTTGGAATAAAGTACCTTGTGACTCCTGCTGTCATTTCCTGGCCTTTTGTGTGTGATGTTTGCAATTGCTTTCTTATGATTTTTGTTTGTATTAAAACAGGACCTGATGTAGAGCTGATGTAAGTGTAGTTGCAGAGTTCCAATTGCCTCTAGAATAAATTCAAATTCCCTTTGACTTTATGAAGAACACAATAAAATGTGTGCAGACTAAGTGTATATTGATCGATCCCCATTTAAAAAGGGGTTTGGTGGTGAATCCTGCAGTCTTCATTCAAACAAATCTTTTTTGTTGATTTCAGTGTTAATGGCATTTGGGTGACATGTACGAGTGCCTTTAGTGTTTAAAATACCACCAGTTTTCTTTTGTTCCTTTCATAGTTCTTTAAAACGGACACATCACAGGTTTGTATTTAATGTGAGATGGTTTTTTGGTCTTTTTGAAGAGTAAAATTTCTTTCTTGTATAAACATCCTATTTCAAAATAGGTGCACTGCCAGAGGCCATATGGAGAGGCAATAGATACACAACTTAAAATCAAATCCAGTTTACCCAGAGTACAAAGGCAATAGCAAAGAGATCAGATAGAGGAGAAAGGGGATGAATCTGTTGTACTTCCTGACTGAAGTTCTTCATAAAGTGTGCAAATTCTAAGAGTTAAAAAGAAAACAAGTCTTTGAAAGAAGACTCCACTAGCTTCCAAAATAGGCTAAATACTTCCAATCTCTGTAGTCTGCTGCCAGAGCTAGAACGCAGTACTTGAACTCTCCTGTTTCAATTTTTTTTTGAGTTAACATGATGTGACCTTCCCCTGTCGTTTTATTGAGAATCCCTGCCTTGTCTGCTTGAAAGATTTCAAACGTTGCTCCCATTTTTCATTGGCTCTGTATAATTAGGGCACTCTGTTTTTCTGTTCAGAATTTTAATTACACATTTTGTGTTCCTGGTGATGGGGTGTTGTGTAGGTAACTTCTGTTTCAAAGAAGGAAATTCTCCTCTCTTTACTGATTCTTAAGACTTTTTTTTTAGTTCCTATGAAATAGGACTCCAAAGTGTTGGTGTTTTCCATGTATAAAACAAAAATACATTGCTGTTCATAGCAACAACTTCCAGACCCAAAGTGGTCAAGCAGCAATTTGAACCTAAACAGTGCTGTTACATTTCTGTGAAAGGACAATAATAGGCCACTTGGAACATTTTATGGTTCTTACACCCACAGATCTGCAGTAAGGTGAATAATGAGACAGGAGATGAAAACCAAATTCTTCCAGCAGCTGTAAAAGTAATTACCGCATAGTAGTTTTTCACTCTAACATGGTTCAACCCTGAATGAGATAAAATCTGTGGTGTAACAACATGATTTGTTGTGAGACAAACATCACTGTTTGTGAGAGTGTTTGTGACAAACACTGCAGTGTTTGTGACAAACACTGCTGTTTGTGAGAGTTGTGAAAATCTAGAAGCTCAAAACTTAAACATAGTAGAATTCTACTTATTCCTTGCAAAGTTACTGCTTCCCTTGAAATTTTTTCCCCATTAAGAATGTTGTAAAGCCATCTCTTCACCCAATGGAAACTAGAAATTGGACTTCAGTGTGTTCCGGCAGGACAGATCTCTCACTCTCTTTGACTTATGCAAAAACACACATTACTTCATTACTCTCCCCTGAGCTACTGCAGTTTGTAAGGAGAATAATTAGAGATTCACTGGGGAAAGGAACAAGGTGTTGCATATTTATTAGGACACTACCTAGCTCAAAAGTCACAGTTGCCTTTAAACTGAAGGTTGTAGACTCCAACCTACCAGAAATAATGAAAACTGTATCCCTAAGTTGACTTTTTCATTTAGCTTTCACCACACAATAAATGGGCCATTCCTGCCAAATCTACACACTTCAACTTTCAGTGAGACAGAATCCCTTTCAGATTTTAAAAGAAGGATATTATTTCTCCAAATTCTGATATATATTAAGGAATACAATTTCATTTTGTATTTGTGATTTTATTGAGATAGAGAACAAGAGACTTATTTAAGGCTTTGGGGTAGGAATCTGCTCACCTGAGAGTAAAAACCTAAACACATGAAAATGATGCTATTCTCATCTACATGGTTCTGTTGAATTTGAAATGCTTCATAAAACTGAGGGGTTTTTTTTGTTCCAGAATTTAATTTAAAATAAATATCAAGTCTTTGAAATTGTTGACATGGGACTTTACAATTTCCTTTAAAATTTGCTTTTAATTTCTTTTAATGGGTTTTCATTATAGTAGAATTAAAAACTTTTTTTTGTTTGGTTTTGGTTTTGTTATTTTTTTTTTTCATGATTATATGTTGGGGTGGGGAACTCAGTAAATTTCAGTCTTAATTGTGATTTCATGAAGCAAAATTTTAATCCTCTCATGCTTTTAACATCCAGTGAATGAGCACTGGAAGTGCCTCAGCCCTTTGTCAAACAAAAGTTTGGTGGGCTGCTATTCTACTAAACCATCTTGTAGATGAAACTGCGTTTTTCAACTCCTCTTTCATTACTCAATGCACTGACAGCAAGTTTTTCTAAAAATCTTGGAAATAATTAGCATAAATACTGATTTGTGAATTCTCCTGAGAAGTGTTATCAAAATGATGAAGTGAGGCATGGTCAAAGTAAACTGGAGATTTAATGAGAAATGTTTGGCTTGATTCTTCTTTACTTCACAATAAATCACTAATAACTGTTGTACTCTCTTAAAACGAATTTAAATGCAATGGGATGTAGCATTGCAGCAGAATCCTTATGCAAAAGAAAACATTCCTGGAGATGTTGATTTGTAACAATCATGCCAAAACTGTGGAAATACTTTGACTTACAAAATCTTTCTGTATAATACACTCTCAATTATTTTAAAATACATTTAAATCTGACTCCATTTATCAGCAGGTTTCAAGCAGATGAAGCATTTTTTTTCTGGAAACGTTTTGGGAGATGTGCTTTGTTCCACATGCTGTAATTCCACTGATTTACAGCTCCTGCAGCTCAGGAAGCATTTCTGGATACTCCTCTGTTTTATTCATTGCAAAGGAGAAGGGTTTACAGTGCAATCTCACTTTTGCAACATAACTTATAAATGAAAATAGTCATACAGTGAAAATTTATGGTGCCAGAGTTACTAACATATACTTAAATTTAAAGGATCAGATATTATGGTTTTACAGACATTGTGCTCTTAAAACGTTTTTCACTTAAACGCAATCTAAACAGAGAGATTGAGAGATTAAACAGCCATTTAAACCAAGAGAATTTCCTTGTGCCACATCAGAAAATCTCCATCTCTAATTACATGGATATTTGATTATTTTTTGAACTGTGTCATTTGTAGATTATCACACAGGCCTATTTTTATTTAAATTACTGCATACTGTTGATTCTTTCAGACTGACACACCTTACCAAGAGTACTGTTAATGTATAGCTTTTATGCAATGTTTTAGATCTTGTACCTACTGCTTCTAGGTACTAAAGGTGTTTCACAATCACTAATTATTTGGTGACTACAAACATATTATCATCCAGCAAGACAAAATTGAAGCAGAGTTATTAATTCCTTAGTATTAACGTAAAGACAGTGAAAGAAGGAGCATCAAAATTCAGGAATCACCATATATTAAAGCTGAAGTATTATTATTTTAAATGTATTATATAATGAGACAAAAATAGCCTGTGACATAATAAGAAACACTGGGATTGAAAGTGGGGTGAAACCACAGGAAGTATAAACTGCTTTAGAATCTTTAGGTCCTATGAGTCAAAGGAAGTGAAAACATTTGCATTTATGGGACAGGATGAGCCCTTTCAGTGTTATAAAAGTGATGAGAAAGAAGAGAAGCGAGTCAGGAGGAAATATTTGATACCTCATCTGGCTGCCCAGAAAATGGGCCTTGAAGTTGGTGACAGGCGCTGCTAGGTCGCATGTGGAATTGTGTCCTTACCATGGAGTCAGCTGTCTCTGAGCAGGATCGGCAGCCATGAATTCACACCTTGCTCCTGGTGGGCCATATGTGATACTGTCTGTATCATCTGGAGATCTAAGGGACGGCTGGAAAATCTGGTTTGGCCATGTGAGATGGAATGGGGATAAATACTGAATAACAGAATGAACAAAGATAGGAAAAAAACCCAAAACAAGGACCAAAACCTTAGGTGTTTTGTTGTGAGGATGAGAAATAGGTTTGACCATATCCAAGAATATGATTTTGTGAAGTATTGGAAAGAAAACTACAAAATGGAGTTAAAGAATGGAGAGGCTGAAAGAAAAAGAAGAAAATGCTAAATTAATAATGAGATCACCTATTATACAAAATCTTACCTCCTAAAATCTGTTTGTGCTCTTGTGTCAACCCCATCTAATTTGCATTGAGAGAGGTTAAAAGGAGATGGCGGCTGTGCACAGTGTATCAGGGCACGAGAGAGCGTCACATTGTGCAGTACACTTGCTCAAACTGCAGTGTAGTGCTGGCACTGGCCCAGAAGGATGAGAAGCACTGGCTTGCGTTGATAAGCAAGCATTAATGAAACAGTGTGAGAGATCAGAGTGAATGATACAATCCTTGGCTCTCTAATTGGCATTAGCCTTTGTGATGGTGCTTTTGTTATCGTGTACTAACAGCCCTGAGTAACTGGGGGCTTCTTGTGACAGATGCTGCATGTGTGTGTGCATAAATACCTACATGCACACATATATGTGCAGAGATCTGGGAGGAGGACTTTAATTTAAAGACTTAGGAAAATTTGAAGTATATCCACAATATGTAAGATTGGTATTCTTTCTTAGCAATGGCAGTAATGCCACAAAATGTGATTAATGGAACTGAAGAGGAAAAGATAAAGACCACAGAAAGAGTGAAAGAAAAGAGAGTGATAGTTGCAGAAGAAAATACATAGAAAGATACTGGCAATTGGCTGGATATAAAATATATCAGTGTGGAAAAAATAGGAGAAAAATAGCAATTCCAACTATACCTGTAGGTGTTAATCCTCTGCTACTGAGAACAGCTTTGCAGACTTCAATGATCATAGATTGTTGCCTTGACAGGATTAAGACAAATAATGCATTAATTCAGTTTCCCCATTCTCTTCAATTTCAGTAGCTATCAGAAAACACATTAAAGAATGTCTTCTGAGTGAGTTGATTTTAGGGCTGTCCAGTGTAAAAAGAGAATGTAGTGGAACTTCTTTCCTCAACTAGATGAACCCACATGATAAAACAACTTCAAAACCTTCATACTCGGAAGCCTACAGAGGAAAAAACAGACAAAAATTTCATTTGAAGTGAATTCTTAGTTTATATTTTTGCAGCTGCCTACTGTCACCTTTATTCACGATGACTTTGCTGAAGCAGCACTGCCCCTGTCAGTCTGGTACACTGGAAGGACTACATCGAAGAGAGCAGGTTGACTCAGCAAGTGTGAGACCAGCAGGCTGGTTGCAGCCAATTTCAGCAGGAGGATGTGAAAGTTATTATATAACTTGCTCTGCAACCTGTTCAGCAAAACAGATGGAGAGTAGAAACAGATGCAAGGGCAAGAAGGAGTAAGAATACAAGGGTGGTAGGATGAAGAGGGGAACATCATAAAGTGACAAATTGAAGGGTGAAGAAGAAGAGATAAAAGAAGAGAAAACAAGAGTAGATAGAAAACTTCTGGACTCTCTGATAGAAATATAATTGATTGCTGTAGTTTAGTTAGTTTTCTCTTGTAGTTCCTTACATTCAAAATCCTCACTGAGAAAAACCCCAAAACAAACCACAAAACCCAGAAAAAAAACACCCTTGCAATTTTACAGTACCATCCATATTCATTATCAAATATAAAATCATCAATGTTGCAAATTTGGTAGAATGTTTTTTCACTTTGCAAATCTTATTTATTCAGAGAAACTCTGGAATAGTTTTACCAAAGTCAGTGAAACTTTACTTTTACTAAGTGTAATACAAGAATATTATACTGCAAAGTATTTTGGAGAGATTACTGGTATTTCCTAGGTTTTGCTAGTACTCATATATGTTGTTTAGTATAATAAGTTGGTGTTTGACTGTTAAAATAACCCATCTAATCATCATTCCTACATTACTCATAATTTACTTAGCTTTTCTTGTGGTCTACATTTTTGTTACTCAGTAATTCCTTTAGGAAATATTTATTAAATATTCGAGTGCAGTTATCATTCTGTATGAACTGGTTAGATTATTCTTTTTACATCTGTTTTCTGTTTGCATGTGATATTTAGTGTAGTCTCTACAAACTATCACTGTAGTCTTCTCTAAAGTTTTCCAGAAAAAAGTGAGGGTTCTTTTCATTGCTCACCAAGACTTTAGGATAAGCCCATTAACAAATCTGTGCTGTAGCTTCTCCTACAGCAAGGGTACACTAACCAAGAAATTCAGCTTATTTAAGACAAATCCATGCTAATTGTGCATTCCTGTGATAACATTGGCAGGATAATTTGCTAAGAGTTTGATCTGTGTTCTCACATTGTATTTCAAGATCAGAGAAGGATGACATTAAAAAGCACACCACTAAGGAAAAATACTAATCTAATTTTACTGAAGATGAACAAAATTAACCTTCATTTGAATATGCAAGCGCTTATAGCATTTGGCAACTCAAAACTGTCCTCTAAGGACACAGAAGGCAGTGATTAAACTGCTTATATTCCAGCTCAAAACTTTATTTTTGAAGGCTTTTACACATGAGTAGGTGCTAAATAATAATAATAAGCAGAGACTGAAACAAACTGCTGGTATCTGAAGGGTGTCAATGCAGTCAAGATAAAGAACTGGGAGCTCTTCAAGTGAGTTGGGGTGTGACAAAATCTGTGCTGATGAATGCTGACATCCTGAATAAAATCACTACACGGCTTCACGTAGGTCAAGAAACTACATTGTTTCCCTGAGCCACAATGACAGCGGGGTGACAGAGATTAATAGCTTTGTATTGACTGAGCAACTTCCAGTTCCTTATCTTTGTCAAGTCAAGGCTCTGTCCAAGAGCTGAAATTGTTATTAGACTTATAATTGCAAAGACATTTAAAGGGTTTCCCCTTAAGGGACTATGAAATCCAATAAACCTTTCATAAAACCTCAAGCATTCAAGTGCAAAACCCTTGTCTCAGAGACAGGCACGCTCACATCCATAACAGGGGGAACCTTGAAGCCTTGTACATTGAATAATGTTTGATTTATGAAGTTGGTTTTGAATTTGTATCAGTTATTTTATTAAAAATATATGAAAGAATGTTTTAAATATGAGTGAGCTGTGTTCACTTCTGTCTTGATCAAGTACTCCATGTGTCTGAGCTGGAGGTCTTTCTTCACCTGTCACTTAGATTCATGAGGGCTCAGAAATACTGATTTTGTATTGCTAATTTAAGGTGGTTAATTCAATTTGAGTGCGATTAAATCTCAATTTCTCACTGAAATTTCAAAATAAAAGCTGTAGGATCAGGCTTGGATTTCTCAATTATTGTTTATTTGTAAGGAAGTGTTTGCAGCATGTAAAGAGTTTTCAGTACTATACGTCAGATTTACTTAATGAACCTATTTGAATGAGAGGATGGAGCATTTTCAAGCAGTAGATTTAATGCTCATCTCTTTGGCTTACTTAGAGTCTGTTCCAGTACAACAGAGTGTAAATTGAGAGATGGCACTGGTCTCAGGAGATACCAGTCTTTCTTTTGTTTAAGAAGCTTGAGCTTTTCTAGAAAATTATTGTGGTTGGTCAGTAATCCATTCCGTGCTAGATTTTCTGTTACTCTGTTTATTGACTTCCTTCAAAGCTTAAAAGGCTTGTCTTGATGCCAGTCATAATAGTGGTAACAGCAGTCATTTGGCAGCAGAGCAAGTGATATTGTGTCGTGCAAATTAAGGTAGAATCTGCCCTTGATTTTAAAGAAAGGAAATCTCATACAAATCTTCTGCTGTGTTTTGTTGTATTTTGCTAAGACATTAAGAAATAAACAGCTAACATAATTAAAAGCAACATCTTAATAGTGATAATCAGATGTAATAGCCACAAAATATTCAGGCACGTGCCTTTTATTATTTCATTAATTCTTCAACAAAGCTGAGTGTCATTCTCTAGAATTTCTTACTCCAAGCTATACAGATCTCTTCTAAGGTGTCTGCAGCCACCATTGACTACTGTCCAGATATTTCAGAAGATATTGATATGTGTTATCTCCTCATTTCAGTAATAACTGTGCTTGCCACCTCCCCTAGCTATAAGCCTTGTTCTAGGAGCACTGGAGTTATATGGAGAAAGAAAGAATTTTACTCATATTTTGGTATTTTCCCTGTTGCCTACACCCTGTTTCCTACAGGAAAAAGTGCTCAAGGAGTAAATAGGAAAATACATCAATATGTATATCCCTAAGTCGTTTGGATGCTGTGCTGTTTTGCCATTTTCTTATCAGACTTTTTACCTGCTAGTGCAAGTCAAGAAGCCAGGATCTGGCGCCCTATTGATCAACCTGCAACAACCACTGGAGTGAACAGACCAGTCTGATGTCTGCAAAGTACACTTCCAATTCTTGAACCAATTTTGAATTTGAATCCTGAAGTAAGAGCTTGTGGCAAATAAAATAAAAACTACAACCTGGGTGACTACTTAACTCAGCAAAAAAGGCCAGTTGGCAGCTTCCTTGTGATTAATGATCTAAAGGTGGGAGAGTAACTGCAGCAGTTTCATGCTCTCCATTTTTTTAACATTCTTTTCCAATCATTAGTTTCATGTTTGTTCTTCCGTAGAGACATGTTTCTGTTAATTGTGGTTATTTATTTATTGGAATAACCACTTAAAATTCTAGGAGCTTCTTTAACAAAAGTTCTCATAACAAATCCAGAATACAAACTGTGGTAGATAGTAAACTAATATTTTAGTAGCTATATTTTGTTTTACAGATGCAATGATCAGTTTTAAGACCCTGTTACTACAGGGTAGTAACAATTTTAGGAATTGTAGTAACAAAAGTTTGAAAACTCTCTATTTTTTTTTAATTTCTGGAGGGGAGAATTAGTAGTTTCAAGTTTGGTTCAGCTGTGGGCTTTGTGCACATGTTCAGAAAACCCATTTAATTTTGGACTTTCTCTGTTATCTGTGAAATCTAGATATTAAGCTTGGATTTCAAGATACATTACAAACATAACCAGGTTCAATAGCCACTCAAGATTTCACGTGGTGCTTTTACAACATATTCTTACCTTATGTGGAATACAGAAGAGCACTGGTGCAGCCAGTCAGCAATTGGATACCTGTCTGTCTGTCATTCCCCACAGAATCTTACCAAAGCTTAAGGATGGCAACATCCTGTAGGAAGAAAAGTTTCCTAGAATGAATAACTAATTTATAGTAAAAACCTCAGGGTTCATTCTACAACTGTACTTTGTCAGTAGTACTAGGAATCAGTTATGGAGGTCATTTCATCATTTATCCCAAGGGGTGATTTATTATGGATAATTTTTCTGCAGCTGGAGATATTCAAAACCCTGGCAGCAGCCTGGGACCTGAATCCTGTCCAGCTGAAAACCAACGTGGTGTGAGTGCAACTTAGGTGATCTCATGCAGCTCATGCCATTACTTTCCCTCTCTGGTTACCTCTTATTTTTGTAGCCAAAGGGGATCTGAATGGCACATTAAAGAGCTGTGATCTCATGAAACAGAAATAGTGACTGGTGTGTATAATGAGAGGCCATATTAATGGGGTTTTTGTCCTGTAGTCAGTGGGTATCCAACTGTCACCACCACTGAGAAGCCAGCATTTCCTGATAGTTATTATGTAGTGAGAGCTGTGGCAACCATGGCTTTCTCTTCACTGCTCAGGAAGTATTGGCACTAACCCTGCAGTTAGGAGCAGTCTGGTAAGTTTTGATTAAAGTCTTATTTTTTTTTAATAGTTTTATCTGTGGGAGTTTTTATTGTGGTGGTTTTCTGGGATTTGGTTTTGACTGTTTTTTGATTTGAAGTTTTCATCATTCCACAGGTGAAAAATGTTCAGTGGGTTATCTCACTATGTGAAATAAAGAGCATTGGCAATTTGGTTAGTGAGTGATATTTTTGAAGAATATTCAAGCAAGCAGTTGATGCTGAGAACGGTCCAGGCCTGTGCAAAGCAGTTTGTTCTAACACTTGTTTCACATTGTTTTCTCGTTTATCCTGAGATGGATTTTAGTCAAGCTGCTGAGTACAAATGAGATTTGCCAAGTTATCCAATTTTCCTTTTTAAGTTCCAGAGGGAGCTACAAAACAGTTGTACTCCATTCATAGTCGTATTAATCTTACTGTAGAGAACTATAGAGAAATGGGAGAGGATAGGATAGAATTCATCACACCTTTATCACAGGATAGCATTTCCTGAAGTTTCTTCAAAAAGTTTGAGTGGAAGAAAAAAAAGATGAAAAAATAAAACCAGGCTATATTCCCTTCCAATTTCTTCTTCTTCAGGTGGCACTTAATTTAAGAAGCCTTAAAGAATCATAATTATCAAGGTAAGAAGAGTTCCTGTTTTAAAATAACATAAAGGGTTTCCTCTTCTTAATTTTGGTAATACAAAACTTGAGAGATTGGAGAAAATGACCTTATGTACCTCAACTGCTGCAGACATTATTTATCGCATAAATATAAACCTAGGAAAGAATTGTTGTTATTGATTATTGATATTGTTTTCTCAGTATAACTGAAACCTAATTTTGGACTCTGTAGCTACTGAATAAATGTGATACATTTACCAGATGTATCATCAGAGATGATTCCTGCCCTGAAGACTTAATATCTCCTGTGATTCAGTGACTTGCACAAATATAAATCACAGCAAGGCAATACATTTTCAATGTATCTGCTAGTGCACTGTAAATGGGTGATGCAGGATGAGGATATGATGGATCATAGGATAGGCTAAGACTTTGCTAGGGCAGAGCCTTATTTAAAATCAGGGGCCATAAGGACAGGTAACAAACCTTATGAGGGAAAGGAAATGCAGCTGCCTGTAGCAAATACATGAAATCATGTGTGTCACCTCCATGCACGAGTCAGTGTTTAAATTCAACTGAATTTGCAAAGATATTTGGAGCTGTGATTGTTGCAGCTTTCTAATATTTAGTGTCCTTCAGGAGAAGAAAAGGATGAAGGAAAAAATAGAAAAAATGCTGTGAAAATATTTTATGAAGAAAAACCTTTGACCTCTCTATTGATTGTTAATATTTTACTTAATATGGAAAGTAAGAAACAATTTATTTTCAGAAAGTATTGACTTCAAGGATCCTAGGTCTGGGAGGAGAATATTTATTAGTTTATATAATCAAAATGGTGAAAATGTTTCTTTTTCTGTAGCCTTGGCTCTGTTTCTTTCTTAAAAGTAATAAACACTGTACACAGGAGTATAGCTGAAGTAGACTTCTGATACCATCCTGGGGTCTTGGATATAGTTACATTGCTCTGGGAAAAAATCCTGGTTTTTATGAGTATTTCTGTAAATGAAAATGCTGGAGAGAAGGTGGGGGAAGGGGATGGTATTTGAGATACCATTTGAAAATTGTCAGAATGCGTGGCACTGTTTCTCACAGAATGCCTAGGTAAACAATATTTTTAATATTCTGGGTTTACCAGAATTTTCTTGCTAGATGCAGGTTATTATTGTGTATGGAGGGCTTCAAATTATATTACTTCCCTTCTTCTTCAGCTTTCTCTTTACTCTGCAGTTGGTCAGAATTTTACTTTCACTGTACATATGAACAAGTGCCCACCCACTCGGTGACAGATGAGACAGGGCCATGTGGGACACAATTCCAAAGCAAATGGGATTAGCTAATGTATCAAAAAGCTCAGAAAGAGTTCCAGCAGTTCTACTGACTTCATGACTATTACAATTTATATGAGCAAAAAGTTTATTTCAATTTTTTCTGCCTCTCAGCCCTGCATATTTTAGCTGCTGTTTTTAAAGTAAAAATGGGTTTTCTACAACATCAGCATCATCAGCACTAATGAAGATGTTTCAGACCAGATCAAACTCATGTTCAAGTAACTACCTTAATATTTCCATGGTCACCCCAGTGGGCTACAAAAAAGGATTAATATAAAGCCTGTTCAAAAGAGAACTCTTATAGTCATAATCAAACATCTTGCTTCAATAATTTTCTGCTTGGTCAGATGTTGACCCTGGACTTGCACTGAGACAAGCAATAGAGTAGGATATAACCAAATACTTTGGAATTTATTTTTTGAAATTGCTGATATATCTATATCTATCTATATCTATATCTATATCTATCTATCTCTATCTCTATCTCTATCTCTATATCTATATATATATCTATCTATATCTATATCTATCTATCTCTATCTCTATCTCTATCTCTATATCTATATCTATATATATATCTATCTATATCTATATCTATCTCCTTTTTGTTCTTACTCCATTTAGCTATATACCTATTAGTCTTTAATAATAACTTTAAGGCATGCTACTAGTACTGTTAAAAGTTATTGTATAAGGATATTTTTGATAACAGCCTTTGGACTCTACTGGAAAGTAAAGACTAGTGAAAGTATAAAGTATATTTAAAATGAAATAAATATGGTGACATTGGTAATCAAAATGGGTGGGTGCTGAAACAAACAAACAAACTTGATTTATTAGTCTGTTGCAGAACTGATGCAGATGTTGATTTGAAATGATCTATGATAATCTGAAATTCATGAGCTGACAGCTGATAAGTTGATAACTCAATAGAATATCTCCCAGATATCTGAGTTTGAGAACAAAATAGTTAAAGAATGACCAGTGTTACTGAGTATAAACAGCTGGATTCACATTCAGAGAAAAGATGGTTATAGTCTAAAGATTCTTTTGAAAGTCAACAGTCAGGACAATGAAGAAAACAACTTTGTCCATTACAGAGACAGAAACAAGGGCTGACGGAAGCTTTCCTTTATAATAATTTTTGCTGTCTCAAGAACAGTTATGGCTTTAAGTATAGGAGAAGAGTTCCATTGAAGAAATTTACTGCTGTTAAGGCTTAATGTAGCAGTTGCAACTGAATATTCAAATATTTTACATTAGGTAAAAAATGCAGAAGGACAGCTTAGTTAATTACCTCATTATTGGGAAATGAAGCAATATTATTGTTGTTACTGCAAGGATTTTTTTTTTTTTTGTAATGGGGGCTAATAATGGTAAAGTATTGTTGGGAGTTTGTTATGGAATTAGGATCCATTCTAAATATACTTAAAAGGTTGCAAATTTTCATGTATTCCTGCTGACATATGTAGCCAATAATTTCCATCACAACATCTCTGTGGAAATTGAACAAAATATCTTGATAGGAACAAAATTAACACAGGTCACACATCACTCCATATGGCAAGTCATCGTGCCAAGACAACTCAAGGTGCTTTGTAGTAGATGGAAAGTCACTAACAAATACCTTTCTCTGTCAAACAGAGTTTCTGTTATCTAAAGGAAGTTTGACATCCATGTCTTCAGCCAAGATCCATCAGTGGTTTGCCATTACTTTATTACATCAGCTTAATCTGACCTAGAAGAAAATATAGATGCCTAAGCACAAGCTTTGTTTGTATCCTTCTGTACTCACCTCTAATACCTTGAGAAGGAGGAAAATAGTTGGCATTGAAATGTTTAAAAATAATAATTATAAATTCTTCCAGTGCTTGACCTTTATATACTCAAGTTCTCTCCCTGCCCCTTCCTTCGCATTTCATCTGGGAGAAAATGACCATTTATTACTTTTGGATCATGTATGGGAAGCTGCCTTCAACACTACCTCCCTTCAGCTTTACCTCTGAATATTCACTGAGAGCAAGGATGTCAGTTTTATTTCTGGCTGATCCATACACATCAGGCTGCAAAGTGAGGGTTCTATGATGAAGCCTGACCAATTCAGCCTCAGTGTCACTGAATAGAAAATTCCCCACTGAACTTCTCCTACAGGGTTCAACTGTTATCTCCTCCCAACTATATATTTTGCACAATACTATCTATATCTATATCTATATCTAATCTATATCTATATCTATATCTATATCTATATCTATATCTATATCTATATCTAATCTATATCTACCTATATCTATATCTATATAATCTACTATCTATAAAAGCATTGCAAAACCTATACTGAATCCATGATTATCTCTGGAATTATTCAACCCCATAATACTGCCCCTAGCAGTTTCCTGCTATATTCTGCATTCAGGTTAAGGACCACTGTTTCTGAAAATGTTTTATAAATATGAAACCCACATTTTGATGTGGATGCAAAATCAAGCATAAACATGCACTATTTGCCACTAATTTCTGGTTTGCTGAGATCACATAATAGTTCTTAATTTGGTTTTCCGGAGACATCTTGGTATATTTCAATTGCTCTAGCACCTTCTGCATGAATAATCTGACTGTGCTATGGTATTCCTAACTTGGGAACATTGCTATTCTTCAAGTAACAGACAAAAATTAAATATATATGTTTGATGGGGTATTGACAGCAGTTGTCCTAGTGAGATTGTGTTTGAATGCAGTATGGTTTGTCATTGCTCTAATTAGACTAATCACATCCCAGAATTTTGGACACATCATTAACATAACAACTTAGGTAAAAGCATAGTGCTTTTTTTATTCAGCGGTGATCGTAGGAGTATCACCAGAGGAAAGCTAAATCCTTTCTGTGAATCTACAACCTATCCATTTCTCATAAGACCGAAAGTGATTTGCTCAAAAGAATTCAAAAGAGTTCAAAAGAATTTTTTGTTGGCCTTATTGAGTGCTAAAAATAGCCTGTATGTTATTCTGTCCACATACACCTATTAGTAAACAAACATATAGAATACCCATATAGAAAATCAGTTTTAAAAATGGAAATGAAACACAATCAAACACAATGTTGTATTGACAAATATTGCATAAGTTGCTACAAACATATATATCTATATCTATCCCTTAAACAGATCTTATCTTACTGTCAAATTAATAATTTGTAGTTTTGTATTCCTTTTCTTCTATTATATATAAAAACAAAAGCACTTTGCAAAATATTTTGTGATGTTCTCAGAATTAAAATTTCCCAGAGTTTGCATTCACAGTAGCACCAAAGAGCAAGCAGGGTTTCCTGTTTCATTTTTTTTCTCCTTTGGTCTGTTTGGTAAGGAACAGACTTGACACCCGTCCTCTTGTTATCCTTTATGTGAACCTGCCTGTTCCAACTTTGTAATCTCACAGATCAGGATTAACTTCCACCATAAGCTGCATTCATTTTAGGGGGATTTGCTCACAATATTGAAAGACAGGATGATATAAATGGATTAGAGCTCCTGGGTCTTGCTCCCCATCTCATTCCCATTGTGCTTTGATCTTCTTCAGGAAGATCTGTTTCAGAACGAGAAAAGACTCTGCCCATTAAGCGTGAAAAACCTCTGATGTTTGATGCAAGGAGAGCATCTGCCACGTTAATAGATTTGTCAGTGAGCTAAGTGCAGAGGTACTAGCTTTTGTTCTGGATTTGTAAACTGCCTAAAAAAAAACAAATTAAAGAAGGTACTGACACATGACTGAAGCTCCTGAGAATGTTTTCCATTTTGCTGCCTTTGATGGGAAGCTGGCCCTATGAAAATTGTTTAGAAGGTGTATAAATGCTATTCTTGTAACACTCAAATTCCTAATATGCTACCTATTTATCTCCAGTCTGTGTATGATTCATGAAGGGTTCAAAACCTCTCTGTTGAGAGAGTTAAAAGATGGGTGAGTGCTCCAAATGTTGGTCAGCTCAGAGGCTTGAGCTTATTTCCTCCACAAACACATATGATCCCCTCCCTTTTAAAGTCAAATGTTGTTTGTCTGCCTCTGAATGACAGCATTGCAACAAACTTATTCCTACCAGAAAGCCTAAATTCAACAGAGCTGAGCCTAAAGATTTACCAGATACTGTTAGTCTCTGCACATTTCTCAGATTTTTATTGTACATAACTTTTCAGAATCTTGAGCCTCCTGTGTAATATAAGGTGTTAGAAACTCAGGTTATTACCAAAGTGCCAGCCTCAGGCAGGAGAGAAAATTGGCACAGAAAGACCCATGCTTACTCTTCATCCTTTTTTCCTGCCTTCTGGCTTTACCCTCAACTAATGTACCACAAACTTCCAGAGCTCTGCTTTCTGAAATATGTAGACTCCTACTGTTGTCTTTGCTGTATTGAGTATGAATATTTTAAATGGGAAAAAAGTAGGAAAACATCACTGTCTATACATATTTCTCTGTAATTCAGTCTATCAAATTTTACATGAAATTGTAGCAGGGTGGGCCCCCCCCCCCCCCCCGCCCCAGCAGCAGTTTAGCTTTCCAACAGGCTGCCTCAGTTCCTTTTCCTGTATTCTTTCAAATTATTTGTAACTTTAACTTTGTTTCTGTTCACAAACAACTCTTCAAACCTTCTCCCCTTCCCCACAGGAACAATATGGCAATCTTATTTCCCTAAGGCACTAATTCAGTTCCTGCTGAAAATTGAAGCATCCTCACTGACTTCAGAAAGATCCAATATGGTTTGTTCAGAGACAAATTAAAAATTGCCTACTTGATAAAGCTAAAAACATATTAAAATGAGAAATTTTTTTTCTATCTTTTGGACTGCTGAAAGATCCAGACCTTCATAAAAAGCCCTGAGAAAGTGTAATTTCTTGGTACCTAAGCCTCATCAGCTCTGGAAATAACCAAAGTTTTTATCTGTATTCCACTTCTAGAACAACTAAAATGGAGCAAAAAGTTTTAATTTTGTTAAAATGCCCTACATGTGGAGCTCACCTATGATATATATGAGGATTCATTTTTTTTCTTTTCATCATACAGAACTAACTGGCCACGGTTCTATTCTAAGACTTCATACAACCACTTTTTGCATTGCATTTATAGGTTTCCTGATCTTCTGGAGGCTATCTGTGATTTTGTTTGATGGATTGCAATGTTGAAATGTAATGTTGCAGTTTTACTTAATTCCTCCACTTCATCAATGGACTGAAAGGAAGTCAGCCAAATACACCTGCAAGCTATTTTAGTGCTTATATGTTACTACTGTGAAAGAAAGACAGGGAGCTGAACACCTTCAAATTTGCTGAAGTAGTTCTGTGGTGCTGCTCACAGGTGGCTGGAATTAAATTGACTAAGTGACTTCTCCAAGCACAGTACCTGTCATATCTTGTCTCCTTTTCATAACTTCAAAGATATGAAAGTCATAAAACCAAGCCCAGAAAGGGTCAGAAGCCACATGCTCCTTTGATTGATGTTTTGTCATATTTTTGGTTCATTACTTCACCAGAAACCTTCTCTGCTAAATTTCAGAATTTATGAACTCCCAGAAAACAAATATTATAAAAACTGGGGAAAAGGGTGGTACTAAATCTAACCAACATGCATGAATCACACAATTAGGCCTCCAGGATGACCTCAGAATAAGGAGATGCAATAGAGATTACATTCAACATATTTGTTATCTATTTCTTTGACCTTACAGCCACCTTAAAATGCTGAACCACTGTTGCTGAAGGAAATATTTTTTTGCTGCTGTGTACAGAAGTTTCTTTCTAATGAACACCACAGGGTTTACTGATCGCTCTTAATGAGTTAGGAACAAGTGTCCTGCAGGTAAATTGTCACATATTTTTAGAAATAAACCAATCAATGAAGGTGATGTATAGAATGATAGAGTTATCTGTACTTCTCCGAAGGAGAAAACAAATATATCAATGTCCTTAATGCTTTATATAAAAGACACTTAAGGAGCTGGCAAAAACTCCGTTTAGACCTGTGTTTCAGCCCTTAAGAATCAATAACAGCAGTTAAACTGAGATTTAGGGACTCTTACAAACATAACCAGGAACAATATTCAAAGGAATGAAGAAACTGAAGGTTGTCACAGGAGAAAAAAGTTTGATTTTGTCACAATGTCTATGTCTTTTGGAAGAAATAGCTGCCTCTGAATGTTACTGTAACATAGTCTTTTTTACAATGACCTTTCTGCTGTGTCTTGACAATTACTCTGACTACCTTAGTAACATGTGGTGGATTTCAGCTATTCTGCTAGAATTCAACCAAGGAAATAATTGATGTACACTTTTTAACAGAAATATTTATATCTCAGTATATGTACCAGGATCTACTTTTTATGAAATGCACCTAATTCTATTCTGTTTGGTGCAAGGGAGATACACACTTTAAAAAAAATGTTGAATGCATTTATATAATTAATTTTCATCCTTAAAGGCAGATTTATGTCTTTGTACAGTATTTGCATATTTGTGCTGCATACATGGAGATTGTTTTGTGCAGTGCTGATATGCAGGAGGCTTTGGCCATCAGCTTGCACTGCCTGATGCCCAGGGAATGGGAAGCTCCTGCTGGATGGGTTAGTGCAGTCCCTCCTGGGCAGGGCCCTGTGCACAGGGATGTCTGTTCTGCCAGTCACACCAGGCTTCTTTCAGGTTTTCAGTGGTAAAGTCTCATGAGTTGAGGGTTCTATTTTCAGAATTTGAGGATGTGATGCTTACATAATAAACACTCTGATAGAGCTTATGTTTTTAAAACTTTTATTCTGGTCCCTTACTCCATGCAAGTCAAACATCTCTGGAAGAAGGATACATAACTGAGCTAACTCTAAAAATCTTTCAACATAATTCTACCTATCTTGTACACAATGCAATAACTCCCTCACTAAGACTTTTTACATGCAAAATGGAGAAATATGTTACTGTAAAGTTTTTCAATATTTTCCTTTTTTCACATGTAAATGTCATTTTGCTTAATTAGAAAATATAGCTGTTTAAAGACAGAAAATCAGGATTATTTTGTGTGTGAAAATGTAATGTGCTACAGATCCCCTTGCAGCAAGACTTTTTTTATAAGCTTGACCATGATTTCTTTTGTCTTTACATGGAAGTTTTGAAATTGGTTCTATCAGATTAAGACAATTCAGAATATATAGCATAAACCCCAAATTATGTAACAAATACATAATTAAATTAGTTTTTCTGATTTTCCTTTTATATGTGAATTCATCTCTGTTTCTTAATGTTGGGATTCTTTTAACTTGTGGAAGAACAGGCTTCTGCACATGGCCAAGAGCTACATTTATTTATGCAAAAGTAAGGATTGGCATTAAATATTTATATATCTCATTTATTTGAAGCTGCTGTCCCATAAAGAACAGACTGCTTTGGGGTTGCTATTAACTGGCCAGGTTTTTCTGACCTCAGTTTAATTCTCAGACTGCTGTGCTCAAAGTTGTCACCTTTTATGAAATATTCCAAGAAAATGACAACACTGTTTTGAAGTGAAAGTGAAGAGCACAAGCTCGTCCTGCTCAGTGACCTCAGAACATCCTTTACATACTTGGACTTTTGTCCTCATGAGTTCAGTTCAAGAATTTAGTTCTCACGTGAAGGTTGATCACTTTCCCACCATTTAGGTGTCTTTAGGAATTTGCTTATTGCTCAGATCCTCATTTAGTACACTGCTCCGAGTGACAGACATCTACTTCTGAGTAAGTGCTTGCTTGCTTGCTGTAAATATGATGCTCATCTGCCTGCATTCACTGCTTTGTTGCCTGGGGAGAGGCAATGTGGAAAATATAAATGTTATTCAAGGAAAAAGTATGTACAGCATGCTGCATGAAAAAGTCCTTCGTTTCAAAGCAGTAGGGCTAGAAACATGAACTGCTCTTAATGACAGGCTTGTTATGAGATTTTTACATAATAATTTTGAATACTACTTGTAATTCAGTTTTCTGAATTCTGCATTTTTTTTTGTGGAAAAGGCTTTGCACTTCTGCAAAGTTTTGCTGCTTTGGTTTCACTTTTGTTGGGTTGCAGAACATGCCGTTATTTTATTTATGTCTCATAATTTTTAATCTATGTATACTTTTCTGTACTTTCCTGTTTTAAATGATCTCCTGCACTGTGAAAGCACTTGAACATTTGAAATACAAGCAGTAAAATGCAGAGTTCATGATACATCTGTGAAAGTTGGTCGTCTGTAAAAGTCAGAGGTATTGATATGTGCTTACATGTTTTGCTTCACAACAGATTAATGGGCTATTTTACAGTAGCATGGCACTATAATCTTCTTTGTATGTAGTAATTTTTTTGTTGAGTCTCCCTTGTAGCATATTTCAATTTTTATTTTTATATTTTTCAGCATATTTACCCACCTGTTTTTTCTACAGACTATAGAATACTATGGGTTCAATTCAGAACCTATCTATAATGACCTCCTATCTATAATTCAAGTAAAACTGTTATTTTTGCTGAAATTTACAGTGTATTTACAGCTTCATCATGAAGATACCTGTTCAAGTGATTAGTATAATTGTAAATAATTAGTATCTATTGACTCAGTATTACCATTTGTTAAAGTTGGTTTTACTCCTGGGAATAGAAATTTACCAAATCAAACTGGATTTTTAAACAAATAAGATGTTCATGACTTGGAATCATGACAAGATATGAGATATGGATTTTATATATATATATATATATATATATATATATATATATATATATATATATATTTGAATGTTTTTCTCATTTAGAATAGGCAGGAACACAGAATTCTACCTGGAATTTCCTCTAGGCTGTTTATTTAGCATATGAATATAATATGATTATTAGGGGAGCTCGGAATGCTTTGAGAAGATTATTTTGAGGTACATAAAACCCATTCTACTTTGACTAGCTGTAGATATGAAGAATATAGCAAAATAATATATTTCATATTAGGTCCATCATTAAACTCATGAGCACTGAGAATGTACTTCTCTAACTTTTCAGTTTGTTTTGAAAGATGACCTAAGTAAGATTATTTTTTTATCTAATTTGCTTTTCTTGTCTCTAATGAGTCTGAGTTGTAACTGTTTGAATTGTAGCTGGTGTTTCTATTTGATCTGTTAGTTCAAATATGCCATGTCACATCAAGGAACCCTTGATTTATTTCCACATCCCTTGCAGATGGATTTGCCAAGCAAACAATTTTCTTAGAATCATTTAGATTATTTTTGGCCTTTTGTATTTAGTGAGAAAAGTGCAATAGATCACATTTTTATTAACATTTCTAAACGTGTGCATATTATACTGTATTCATCTACCCCCAAAATCAATATTGGTTGAAGCTTGTTAAGATGACTGACAGGCTGGTTATTACTTCTGCCCTCCAGTGACTGTCCACATGGATATTCCCAGCCATTCACTAACACTGGCTGATTTTAGCTTAAAAATGAACTGGCTTGAGACTGATCCATAGATTTATAGACTGCGCTTCCTTTCCTCAAATTAGTGGTGTATAGATTATTTTACTTTCAAAACAATATTTGTTTTATAATTGAGACAAATACAACATGTATAAGAGTTTAGAGCTTTGTTCACTTAAAATATAGTCAGAAAATCATGCCTTTATTAACAGTTGTGATGAGAAAATAGAAATACTGGATATGTTTGAAATCACTCAAGGGAATTTCTTTTTCTAAATCACCATATTAGTGAAACAAAAAATTTATTTAGTAACTTTAAAAGCTGTTTGAAATAATCTATAAAATAGATTAGGAAGTAAATATAATTCCAGTTAATAGTGCGACTATTTACTGAGTCCTCAGTGGAGAAGTTGTGAAATATGAAAATCAGATTCAGAAAAAAAGTTAACTGGCAAATTGAACAAAACTTTTTTTCTCCTGGAAAGGGCAGATCTGACAATAAGGTTATTTACATACAGCAGAACAAAATCAATGAAGTAATTTTACTTTCTGTTTTCTCCTCTGCTGTATGCAGGTGCAATAAGTCATCTTGACTGGCTGAGCAAGGAGGGATCCTGGAGGCCGTGGGTCTTTCTCTTGATTTTTGAAGCTGTACATACAGCAGCTCATAAACAGACTCCTTTTCCAGATTCATTTTCTGCAATCCTTTTTGTGCTGAGTAGTTCAATAAAATTTTTTTTAATCATACCTTTCCTTTTTCACAGCAGTTTCTGAGTTTCTCTCTGAGAGGCTCAGTAGAGCACAGTGACATTGGCCCCTCACCTGCTAAAGCTTGCCAGGGGGCTGGCAGGAACTGTGTCCCAAACTGCCACAGGCTGTGGCTCAGCCCTTCCCTGTGCACTGGAACTGCTCTGAGAACTAAAGAGGAGGAGGCTCTGCTTTTCCCTCAGGTGTCACAGAACTGTCCATCGAATAAGAAAAGGGGAGGGCTAATCTTCAGCAGTTCTTACTTTTGTTAATCAGGGAGTTTGTAAGACATTATTGGTGAAAGAATTTTCTTAAATTGAAGAAATTAATTTGTGAGCAAGTAAGTGTTCTGGAAAAAGAGCCTCTTCACGAGCTGCTTTCTGTGGGTGTTACCAAAATATTGTTTTCCACAATCCCAAGTCAGTTTGGTATACTTCCCACTTAGCTGATTGCACAAAATTGAGTATTCACACAATTGTTAAGTTCTGCAGAGACTACTTTTAAATATATCATTCATTTCTTCAACTAGTCTAGAGACAGGCCCCATGTGAGAAACAGGCAGCATTCCTTTTAATACTAACATCTAATGCAACAAAAGATACTTCTGGTTTTCCAGCACATCCATATTAAATGGAAAGTAGGCCAAAGGGATGGATACGGAACCTACTTTTTCTTAATGTTTATAGGAAGCAATTGGAAAGAAATTATATTCTGTGGGGGAGTTAAATGATATGCACTGGATCAGTGCTCTAGTCCTGCAGGAGGTAGAACTTGTTCAACTGCCTGCAGGATGCTGAAGGAGATCATGAGGTTTCCCCACCTCTATTGATCATGTGCCAATTCTCAATCGGCAGCAGCTATTTCAAAGAGATTTAGGTGATGTCACAGGAAAGAAAAGATTTCTCCTTTCCAACTGAAATGCTTTATATGCTGCAGGATGCTTGAGTATCTTAACAGCACACAGTATATATTTCATGAAGTGCTCCAATTTTATGTGTAACTGTTAAAGAGCAGAGTTTAGTTCTTTTTTTGGTTCTTTTTTCTTTCTTTCTCTAAAAATTAATTTAATTTGCATGAGGTTTTTTTGGAGGGGTGGGGAGGGCAGGTTAATCAGTCTTAGTAAGTGATAAAAACTTTGACTACAAAATAAATTCAGCAATGTACCTTACAACACACAAAAGCTTGATCATAAAAATAATGCAAAGGTATCATCCTCATTCCTTAGCTCTTTGAAGTTTTGATCTAAAATACTGCAAACTGCTAACATTTATAAATGGTGCAAAATAAAATATCCTGTATTTCTGAATTTCCTGCTGGTGCTAAAAGTTATATAGTTTTCCTCTACATGAGGACACCTGAAAAGAATCTATTTCATGTGGGTAGCTGGGATAACAATGCAAAGTTATGTCTTTACAAATATATGGCATGGAAAGATTTTTCCTTATTGTTTACTTTTAAATTCATGATATTAAAATGGCAAAATAACATTGGAAACTTTTACTAAATAGACAATGTTTTAGAAAGTGGGCACTTTCTTTTTTCCTCTTCCACTTTCTACTCACAGAATCAACACTGAATTGAAATTATGGAGGTTTACCTTTTTACTTGAAATATTTCCCTTTCTCCAAAGGAAATCTGTATTTAATAACATTTCTCCATAGAGATCCCTGGATGTTTCAGTACTGCTCAAGTCCCATTCTGAGAATTGAAAGTGTGCTTTGGTCCCATGCTTTGAATCTTTCAGAGGGACAAATCCTCACCCTCTGTGCATCTCTGCCCCTCCTCTATGCATTGTCTTCTGTTATCAGCATTAGTGGTTCCAGAGCTACTTTGTGAGTATGGGACTGTTTCCTCAATGTGATTGTAAATCTTAATTTTTAATTTAATATGTCTTGGAAACCAGTTTCCTTTATCTGAATCAGTTCAAAGAAAATCCAGTGAAAGAGGAGGGAAGGAGAGGGGATAAATACTAAGGCTAGTCATGTTTTAACTAAAAATACTGTGCTGCCTTGCCTGGAGAAGCCATCAGGAACAAGGCTGATACTTCCATAATGACGTTTTTAAGGTAGCAAGAGTCATAGCTCCAGCCTTTTCTTTGTGTCTTGTGAATCAGATGAAGTTGCCAATACCCATTCCTCTATATCAGACGTTTTACTTATTCTGCAGTCTAAAAGCTGTTTGCTGTCATTATTTAGAAATTGGTGTTATTATCCTCTTATGTGTATTAGAATTATTGAGAGGATGCACAAGCACACAGTGCCTCATCTGCTTGATCTGCCACATCTGTTTTTGTGAAAACTGTTGAAAATCTGGAGCTAAAAAATTTCCTGTTCTTGAACCTACTGCTTATTATTATATATAGTCCCTTTATTTCTGAATGGTTTCTCAACACTGTTGGATAGATATGGTGATCTACAAAGGAAAATAAATACTCAGTTTAGGATGTTATATATAGCATGCCAAGCAGGGAAAGAAGAAAGAAATGTATGCCTTGTCTAAAACTTCAGAAGGGAATCATTCACTGAAGATGATGTGCTGTTTGTTGGAAATGAGGAGACTCTAAGTACATAAAGACACTTCTGGTTTTACTTCCTTTGGTTCTGGGCTATTAATTATGTGGCACAGGAAGTTTGGTGCTCTGGAGGTTTTCTTAGTTGCTGAGAATGGCTTCAAGTAAAATTTTTATGTGCTCAGAACTTCTGGAATTGGATGCTTAGTGTTTCAAGTGGAGTAGCAGCACACCTTATAAATCAGCCTTCTGTGGGCACTGTATTGTCTGTCCAAAGGCTGTAAGGAAGATTTATCATGCAGTGTTTGTGGGATGCTTGGATATTGACTCTCTCATTGCACTTAATAAGAGGAGGAGATACCAATATAAGAATAAGGGTTCTAGCTTAACTGATTATTTTCTCAGTAATCAGCTGGTTTTTTTTCTGTAGTTACTGAGAGAAAAGCTGTGCTACTGAATCAAGAGGATCTGTTGCTGGGAAATTTTCTATTTGCTCCTTTTTATGGCAAGTCTTATGATTCTTTAATTTGTCACATTGAACAGCAAATTAAAAGAAAAAAGGCACTGGAGTTTCTTACCTAGACAGCAAACATTTACAGTCCTGTTTAGCAAAGATGGAAACTGCAGCAGAGGACTGAGAAACAAGGTAGTGCCAGACAGAGGGGAGTTGTGTCTTTCTTTAATCTTCTGGAACTAATTTTCTGTGACATCAGATTCCAAGACTGGGATGACTGGGACCTGAACAGCTTCTTCACTGTAGGGTCATGTGCTGCCTGTTGGACACAGTAACTTAAACCCAAACACAGTCTTATAAAATCCATGTGGTATCTCTTCTTCTTGGACTGGGTTTTGACTTTGAACTGTCCAGGATAATACTGTTATTTTTAGAGTGACCAGAGGATCTGAGTCAGCCAGCAAATGAACAAGGCGAAATATTACAGGAGGCAGAGACACAGGAGGCTAAGGTATGAGCAAAGAAAAAAGGTCCTCATGTTGTAAATTATACTTTAAAACAGAGCTTTCCATTATTCGTCTGCCCTGTAATTTAGAACTTATAACCCAGAACACAGAGGTGGAAGCAAGAGAATTTGGTGTCTTCTGTGTTTACTGGCTGCTTTGGAAGGTTTTTACCTGCCATTTCCACTGAGCTTATCATATTTCCACAGAGTACAATGAGAGTAGAATTTAAAATTGTACTTTCTGTGATGTATGCATGGTTAATGCGTAATCATTCTTGCTAGCATTAATTTTTTTAAAATTAACTTAAGATCAACTGTGCTAGAAAATTTCTTATAAAACTATTGAAGGCTCTGGATGATGGAACTGGCTTTTTTCCTCAAGAGTGAGTGAGCATTTCTGGAACTAGAAATTGTTAGTTCTGATTTTTTTCATTTCAAGCTGTCCTAAAAAGTGGCATCCTTGTGACATTACCCTTGGTATGTGCCTCCTCTATAACATTTGAACTAGTTGCCCAATTTTAAACAAATTTGGCACAGGTGAAAGTCACAGAGGTTGGGTATGTTCACATTTTGTGAAAATGAGAGTTAGATATCGGAGAGAGAGGGAACTGTTGTCGTATCCTTACCCAAGGAACACAACAAAATTAATCTTTGGTTAAACATCAGGGACTCTGTATAAACTCACTGTTGAGACAGAAATCTCAATTATGATATTGGACTGTGATAGTTTGGAGGCTCAGAAAATAACCAGGTGTGACTTGGAGAAGTTTAAGTTTTTTTTTTCCCCTCTAGTTGAAAAGAGCATCCATATACTTTGAACTGGAATAACGTCAGACATGAAAAAAAAAATTAAAAATGCAATTAGAGCTTTGATGAGAGCACTCAGGTCTAATTTAGAACAACCTGGACTGAGCATGAAATGGCTCTAAAAATAGCAGGGCACTTAAAAAACTGGAAGGGATACATGGAGAAAATACAGATTTACATAGCTAAAAGACTGAATGAGTTAAGATGGAGATTTGTTTCCACTATTTTGTTGCCATTTCATCACTCAGAGAAGAAAGAGATGAGGACTTTACATGTACTTTGGAGTTTAAGGACTGATTTGTCATCCCTGAGTTACCATAGTATCTGGTTTCCCTGGTTACCAGTGACCATGGAAGGGACACTAGGGAAGCTAAAGGCTGGTTATATATTTATTTTTTGAGAAGGGAAAAGAGAGAGGGTCAGAAAAGATTTTGTGTGTGTGAGAACAGAATGTGAGAATAGTGCTGGAGGATAACAGTTGGGAACAGATTTTGTCTGAAATAGAATTTATAGATTTCTTTTCAGTGCAAGGAATTAAGTAGTTGAAATAAAAAGATGTGGTGAGAAACAGAAATTCTGATTTAAAAATGAGGAAAAGAAGAGCCCTAAGGCTGTCTGCCTGAGATGCTGGAGGTTGTGTCAGTACAGATGACACAGGGTGTGATTTGACCAGATTTCCTCTTTACTGTGGTAGCACTGGACTGGTCCTTTCAGAGCTTGGGGTTTTACAAGCAGAGATCTACAAATCTACTTGTGCCATAGACAGCATGTTTCTTGCTAATCCAGAGGATTGGTTTGGCAATTCTTGTGGCTGAGACTGCTGACTGGTTCCCAGAATGGAAATTTAGGAAAACCTATGTTTCTTTATCGCCTGTTGAATTACTTTCAATAGAAGAATAAATATGGCAGATTGTAGCAAGGAGGGTTCTCAATGACTGTTTGTTTGTTGAAATCAACAATAAGAACATTGCTGATTTTCCCTTTTGCTTTTAAACTTACCTATTTCATGTTCAGAAAACCTTTTGAAAGATGCCACACTGTAACAGACACCATATGCAACAAACACTCCTGGGCAGCTTTGGGTTTGACTTTAGTGGAAAGCAAAGGAAGGCTGTAATTGCTTTCATCTTTTAGACTTGTTGACACTTAATCAGAGCTCAGATTTCCAGGGAGGAATTATTCAGGCTTGGGGAGTTTTTGACACCTCTACATTAGTAAAATATTTTTTTAGACATTTTAATATTCTTATTCCACCAGGACCTGTTCATGTCAGAGAATCTCATACAGAAAATTTCCACTAATGCAAGAGTGGCTCTGCTGCCCTAGTTCCAGTATCTGAGGCAGCTTAAATGGAAACAGAATTCTGTTTTGTCCCTGTGTTTTATCCATGATACACATTTCTTTGATTTCTTCATTTCTAGGGCAATTTATATGTACTTGACTGGACCAGCTTCTCTTAAATAAAAAAAAATAAAAAATACAAAGGCTTAAATATAAGAATACCGAACTTTATCATGTGTAAACTCTTGTTTATGGCTCAAATTGTAAATCTCTGTCTTTAATATGCTCTTTTATTTCTTTGCACACAGGCCAGATGGTAGGAAACAGATGATTTCACTAGTTGGATAATTTTAAGCATGTGATTACAATGTTGTGAGTAAATACATCATTTTACTATGTTTAATTACTGAGCTTGTTGATATTCCATTCAAAACTTATTTAATAAATTTAATTTTTCAGAGTTTTTCTTAGTTTTTTATATTTTCAAGATGATTTAAAGTACCAAAAGGAACATCATTATATGTCTTCCAAGGCAGAGATTTTTAGGGAAAAAAAAAGAAAAGAAAGACAACATAATGTGTAGGAGCCTTTAAATTCATTGAGGCAAATTTACTCTAGATTTGACCCTTAAATTGAAGGCTTCACACTATTAGTAACTATGCTGTGATGATGATTTAAACATCCTGAGCATTTCAGTAGTCTACAGAATACCTTAATTCACCAGAGACCAGAGGAGAAGGCTTTTGGAGTATTGTAATAGTACTCTGAGCTTATTCATAACTAATAAATTACCAGCTACCATTAATTTAGATTAGTAATTCTGGTGACTTTAGTAGATTTAGAGTATATGAAGGTAGAAAGAGGATTTACATTTTGATTCTTCAGATTTATTGTGCTCATATTCCCTTTTATTTGCCAGTGTAACTCAAAATATTTGTTTCTAAATCTGAGCTCAGATTCCAAAATTCTCTCAATTTTTCTTATTTAGTGTAGTTTTTTTGATTGCATTTTTGCCTCTGTGTGTTTAAAAGAATGTCTCTGTTTTGATCCCAGTTTGCATGAGTGCAATGTCAAATGTTCACATGCAAATGGAGGAAGTTACATCTGCATGCCACCATGCATGCAGTCCCTCTTTGCATTGGCAGGTAGACAAGAGCTAAAACATAAATACAAGTTAGCCTCAGCATTGTCACGATTCTCATTCATGTGACAGCAAAGGAGAACTTTATAAATGGATTGTAGAATGGTGTTTAAGGGAGGCCTTCCCAGCCTAATAGGCTTGAACCAGCATCATGGGCCAATTAAGTGAAAGAATCTGTTGTCCCATGCACTGTCTCATTATTCCCATAAAGCATTTTTTTTGTGTGCAGGAATAAATTGGATCCCTTATAGAAACTTCTTTCTCAGTAATGTTTCCACTTGGACGTGAGGCAAGTTTTCCAGACAGTGCATCTCTGTATATTCTACACTTTGGTGCCCACGGCCAGAGCTCAGTTCAGCACTTCCACCTCGGGGGCTGGAGAGGTCCAAGTGCCACCATCAAGTGGCAGAAGTGAGGCCCAGGTACCAGGGCCACTCCTGAGTCTATAGGAGAGGGCAAAGCCACTCCTCCCAGCCCATGCCCACAGTGACACACACAGTGTCCTCCCAGACTCAATAATGGGAAACGGTGGTCACTCTCCTGTGCCAGTCTCATTCTTTCCAGCCTCTGATCAGAGGTAGGAAGGTTTTCAGCAGTGAGATTCCCTCCCCCACCCTGACATTTAAGATAAAATCTCCCTTTCCTCAGGCAGATATACTTGTGTCTGGTTTTGTTGATAGGCACCAGATAGCTTTCAGTTAATACATGAACTACATGTTCTAACCACCTTTTTTAAAAAACATATAGAACCATTTTTCTCATAGCTGGTCTTCTTGAAACATGTCTGTTTTGTTAAATATTATTCCTCTTATGCTGCTGAAAAATATTTTATAAAAATATTACTTATTTAACAGCTAATATGTCTAGGTTATAATTTCTTTGGTAGAAAGCTTTTTCCCTTTATTTTTCTTTCAATGTTCAGAGACAAGTGAAAAAAACCCAAAAAATCCTCCAAACCCCCAGCCATAATTGCCTAACTCCAAGACCAGCAGAGCATACAATTTTGAGGAAAATCTGCCATGAAAAAAAAATAGAACATGTATTGGAAAGGACAGAATGCAGTTAAAATGTTGCCAGTGTACATATTTTACTACTTGTTCATAAATAGTAATTTAATTTTCAGTTCTCTTTTGCTGACATATTCCAAAAATCCCTGTCAGAAGGTGCTTTGTTGACCTTAACCTTACTTGCTAAATTTTACAAGTGCAGTAGTAGATGCTTCCCTTGAAAAAGATATTGTTGCCAGTAATCATTGCTAAGTGTAACCCCATCTATCCCACATGTGACAATAAAACTGGCCTTTTCAAAAAACAGATGAGAAAAGAAGAAGAGAGAGAGAAGAAGAAAAAAAAAATGCATTGATATTCTAAATCTCACACTTTTAACAGAGGGAAACTTTTTTAACAGCCCCACCTGCAGCTTGTTAAATAGATGCCAGGTGACGACACCACCCCCAAACCCCCCACAAGGATCCAGGTGTTGCCCATTTGTGCTAAGTGATTTGTAAGTGAATCCCATCAAAAGGGTGGCTCAGCGGATTAAAGCTGAGGTATTTGAAGAAGCTTGGGAGGGAGGATGGCGGTAGTCCTCTCCTGCTAGAGCACATTTGCCCAGAAGGTTGCTAATTGCTGTGCAAAATTTCTCCAGAGATTTTGAAGGTGTTGGTAATTGGTAGAACGATATTAATTTATTTTCCTGGGTGAGATGTCTTCTGAGGTGAGAAATAAGTTTTATTTACCAGGAGCAAAAATTAAGTAAAAGCTGGAAGGATGGGAGGGAGAGGCTCCTAGGAAAGTGTGATATAATAACATTTTTATTGTTTTCCCTGCAAATAGGCAGGAAACTTGTACTAATGATTTGCTAGCAATGCTTTAATGTCTCTTGCTGTGTGCAGTTATCTTGTGAAGTTTGAATTTTGTGTCCCGGGAGGCTGCAGAAGGAGAATGTACAGGACTAGTGATTGATGTGAAATAGTATAGGAACAGAAAGTTGGTCTTACAATTTTTTTTTAGATATGTCATGAATGCTTATATTAAAAATTAGGACTAATTGCTATTCAATTAAAGATATGTTTTGGATGCATGTTTCTGTATTCCTAACAGATGAACTCTTCCTAAAGTAAAAATATCATTAAATGAAGGTGGCAAGTTAGCACAACCCTGTTGCAGTAGTATCTTCAGAGCTGCTTTGTTTTATCCTGTCTTTCCTGAGGAGATCAATAATGGATGGCTGACATAATTCTTTCACCACTCAGAAATGAGATAGCCTAAATGCATTTCTTTAGGGCAGGCATGTTTTTCATCCTGAGCTGAAAAGCCTGTAATTGAGTGAGGTTTATAAGTGTGATTGCTATTGGTGTGTGTTCCAATCTGATGTGCCTCTGAAAGGTTCCACTGGCATTTACCTGACTCTTAGGAATGTTGACCTCATCTCCCAAGCTGGCCAGGATGTGAAATGTCTGTGCTGGGAGGCACACATACAGAATAAATCTCAGAAGCATTGAGGTTTAGCTTACAATTGTGTTGGTAACTTCCTTGAAGTTTACTAGTTCTACCTAATTTGCATATGCTGTAATTTTAAAAAGAAAGCAGAGCTGAGAACAGGGGTCCATCCCCTTGCAATATTGACTTATATTAGTATCTTCCTGGTAAAGCAATTGGAAAGGCTTATCAAGTTTCTTGTTGGTAAGAATGTGGGAAAACTGGAAGACTTCTTTGGCCTGTTCTGTTGCTATTCACAGGTCTAAAAAATCAGGAGTGTGTCCCTCTGAAATAATGTGTCAGTATGGACATACTTACAGCACAAGACTCTTTAGTATTTAGTGTAGTTCCTATTAGCAGCTTTTAGGTCTCCAATCATTTCTACAAATGAAAATGTACCCAAAAAAAGCAGCAAGAGCAAGAAATTACAGGTTCTGTGTGACTTCAGAGTGCTGAGTGTAGCTCAGATTCCTCTCTCACGGAAGCTGTCCTTCCAGCCAGTCTGAATGCCTTCCCTTTCTCCAGGAAGCCCCTGTGGCCCAGCTGCTCTGTGCTCTGGGCGGGATGCTGACTGTGCTCCTACCAAACAGGCCTGAGCATTTTCCAGACCCAGGCAGACTGTGCTGCTCTTGCCTGAGGGGACTTTATTTAGCTTTATCTTTGGAAGGCTTTCTGTAGCATATTTACAATATATTCTCTAGAATGGTTCAGGTATATGGAGGCATCACTATGCCTCCATGTGGTATATGGAGGCTGTAAGACAGGCTGACACTGTCAAAGACTTCATCCTATCTACTGATTTTACCCATCTTTTAAATCAGATTAGCAGTCTGCTTTGCACTGTGATCATCCCAAAGTTTCTTGGAAAAAACCAACAGAATTCTGTAATTTAATGTATTACTGTTTTCATCTGTTGTTTTGGAAGGCTGTGGATAAGACAGATTGGTTTACAGCACATGTGAAATGCTGTTGAAATATGGAACACGGATGCACTTGGGTAAAAACAGCTCTTTTCACAAGTAATTACTATTGCTGAGAGGAATTCAACTTTGATTAGCATTTTTGAGGGACTGGTTGGGTTTTCTGTTGTTTGTGAAAGGAAGGAGTGATTCTGGTGGGTGTCATGGGGGTCCACAGTGGTGGTTTCTGTGGCTGAGAGAGGGACTGCCAAGTGCAAAATGATGTTGTGGGTTCCAGCTGATCCCTCCCAGGTGTTGCTGTGGGGTCTCTGTGGAGCATTTGGGCTGGTTCCAGATGGTTCTGGAGCCACTCTAGCACAGGGCACAGCTGACCCCCTCAGCAATACCAGTGGTGTCTTCTGTGGGAATGTGTTTAGGAGAATGGAAAATGCTGGGCAAATGCAGGAGGGAGTAGGAAAGGCAGAGAAAGAGCAGAAGGAACACCACTAAGGTGCATGCCATCATTGTGTACTTCTGTGATTGAAGGTGATGTGTTGCTGTTAGTTGCACATATAGAACTTTATCTCTAGAAATAAAATAACCCCCTAAATGCTGTAAATCAGCACCACTTGTGAAATCCACAGTATGTCTTCCTGGCTGTGTGAACTCAGTTCTATTGGAAGCAGTTATTCCCATGTTTGTTTTGATACACAGTGGAAATAAAGTACTAGTTCTCTTACCCACAAATATGCTGTGTGTTTGTGAATTGAGTTTCAAACTCTTTTATCAACACTGATTGCTGCCTGGGGAAATGATTCCAATATATCAAAGCCTGAGAGAAAAGAAAGCCAAGGGTAGCTGGATATTTCAAAGCAGAATAAAAAATGAGCATTAGAATTCATGACAAGTAAAAGCAATTTGTAGTACAGAGGTAGGGATTGTATTAAATAAATGCATTTAAAATATTGCATGTAAGTGAAGTAGATGTCTGAATTTAAGAAGGAAGAGCAAGTGTTATGCATGGGTGCTTAATCAGGTATTTCTAAGTAGTAAGAGAATTTAAAAATAGGATTACCTGTAATTCACTCTGAATACTTAAAATTTTTTTCTTTATCAGAATGAGTTGCATTTACTCCTATTGAGCAATATTTTATTCTTAAAGTAGGTTTCTTCATTTGCTCTACCTATAACACAAAGTGGTATTCAGTGAAGAAACAGTGGGAAAATATTCCTAGGAGCAAAATATGTAGAGACAGAAAAAGGGGTATCATTCACTTTCTTCATTATTTTATGACGAGGACAGCCTCCTAGAAGGAGTGAAAAGTACTTTGAGTGCCAAATTGAATGACACTCACCATTTAATTTTTTTCCTCGAGCATTTATTTTCAGCTCATGAGTACATTTATTGTGTGTTTTCCTGTTTTCCAATGGCGATGTGGCAATGTCATGAAAAAGACACTTCTGAACAACCTCAGCTCTCGGTGTCAATTAGATAATTTTGGAAGCATGAGTTTGTCTTAAATAATGGTAAACCAGCTACAAACAAGGCAAAATAGAGAAATAATTCTTTATAAAAAATAACTTATATTAGTATATTTCTTGCACAATTTTAGGATGTGCATAGACTACATTCCTGTTTTGCCTTATACATTTTGGATTTTTAGAAGGGCAAGAGCTGAATCTGGTTCTTTTAACATGTTGTGTAATAGGTGTTCATTTGCAAGGAAAATGCTTTATCTTTGAATGTTTTTCATTTTAAAGACATTAATTACTTGCTGATCTTAAGAGACAGTAACAGTTTCCACTATCATGTGGCTGCTATTTGGGATATGTTCACCATTTTTATTAGATTCCAGGGCTGAACTTTATTTAACTGAGAACCCTGGGGTTTACTTGGTGACATACAAAATGTGTGTACATGCCTGTGTGTGAGATTTGAACAGGCAGCCACTTTCTCTTTTCAAACAAAGGACATCCATAACAGCAATGTGGAGCATTGCATTCAGTCCTTGTTTCCAGGGTTCAAACCTCTGTATGCAATTGAGATAATTTTGGTATTGCTCTCTAACAGGCATTTTCATTTTGGTAAACTCTCTTCAGATTGCTCAAAAAGCACACCTGTCAAAACAACACAGTTTGGTGGCGAAAAGGTTTTGAAGCAGAAAATCTTTTGTGGTTTGAATGATTCCCCAGCTTTAAAGCCCGGCAGCACAACATGAAACATGCCAGCATTAAAATAGGTTGCAAGTTGATTTAAATTAGACTGTACAACGAGTGCTTTTACAAAAAACCAAATTAATTCCTTCTCAGCAATTCTGAAAGCTTTTATTTTAGTGGTGTGAAAGTACAGATGTCTTAACTGCCTTGAAAATAAGAGCATGGTAAGGCAGACTCAGGTCCTATTTCAGTCAGTATGGCAGTGATCCTGTGGACCTCAGACTCACTGTTTACTTCATAAAAATACAAACAATAGTTAGGCATGGGCACCTTTTTTTCTTAAGAAATAGTGTTGGTAACTTAAACATGAAGCAGTGCTATAAGATAAATGTGGCTGTGTGATGCTATGACTTCAGTGTGTCCTGGGGAACCTGTCCTGCTGCTTTAATGCTTGAATTGGAAAGCTCACAACTTTCAGTATTTTATTCCAATCAGATTTGATCCTCAGACACTCTTGTAAGCACAGCTAGTGTGTTACCTGGACTTGATAATTTTGTCTGGTCACAATTTACTGCGTGCTTGTATGACAGATGGCCCTCACTTGTGAATTTTCTTTTTTCAGATGAACAGCGAGTGGACAAGTTTGTGGTGAAAGTTAAAACACTTTAAAGGACATATAATCTGCTGTGCTTTTCAAAATCCCCAAATAGGTAAGATAAAATCAAATTTGATTCTAGATGCAGTTTTGCCAGCCAGGGCACCGTTATAATTTGACAGGCATGATGTGATACAATGAAATCTGAATGACATAACCTACTGTGACATATCTGATAGGCCAACGTATAGATTTAATAAAAATTTCCAATAAGTTTCCTGTACTTGGCCTGTCATGTCCCCAACCATGCCTCAGGGTTCTGCCAATCTTTAGGTCAGGTATTTGGTCTTAAACATCACAAAATGTAACAGGTTGTTTATTCATGAGAAGCTCTATAGGTATTTCCATGTACATTTCCTGGACATTCTGGATCTGAATAATGTTGCAACTGTATAATTATTCCAATGTAGGCACCTGTAAATCATTGTATGTGGTCAGTAGAGAAGCTGCTGAATATATGGAATCACTTAACCTACTTACATACAATCTGCCTAACACTGATATACGGCGTTGTGGCTAGCTATGACCTAGTTGGCTTCTTTCTGAAGTTCTTAGGTGTTGGAAAAAAAAAGAAGAAAAGACACAGCTCCAGGGTTTCTTTCCTATAATTTATCATGACAGTGGCTTACTCAAAGAATTAAAAGCAGGGTATCTCCTCATCTACTCCTTTGGATTTATATTGCTGCTGCCATGAGAGGTTTCTCTTCTAATTCAATGAAAACCAGTTGGTGCAGCTGAACTCCCAAACCTCCTGAAGTGGCATTTAATACATAAATTTAACAGAACATAAAATACCTTTTAAAAGAATTCTTCACACTAACCCTTCAGCCAGTTATCAGTTATGCCTTGGCCCCTTTTCTAACTACTTAAAATTAATGATTTGGAATCCAGAGTTTTATGCTTCTGGAGTCATCTAATTCTTGTGATTTCAGTGGGAATTGGCAGGCTCACAAATGTAGTTCATAATTAGAATGTATTTATCATCTCTACATTACCTTCTTATATAGAAAACCATATTTATATTGCATATCACAAAGTATTTGCAAATATTATTTCTAAGAACTTTATCTAAAAGCCTTGTAAACAATTTGAGTTCTTTTAAACAACAAACAATGTGATTTACAGTGCTTAGGAAATAACTGCTTTTACAGCCTGGGACAAAATTGGTACATGGTCTGTTCCAAATTAGCCTGTGTAAGTGTTTGCTAAAAATGGACTGGGCTATGGAAACCAGAAAGCAATCTTCATGTATTACTTACTTTTTCATTTGAAATATAAACCAAAGAATCAGTATCAATTAATTTAATATGCTTATATCATCTTCTGCCAAAAAATCTTGTCTATGTAAACCACTGTCAAAAATGTCACAGCAAAGTGTGTCATGAATGCATCAGGTTGTTCTGTAAAAATAAGAAACTTATCTCCATGTGATTCCAACATTGAAGGTGACTTATGCTTTCAAAATAAGTGTCCACGGAGTCACTTTGCATTCATATTTCATTTGAAATTCTTGCCCTTTATTATGGAATAGTTTCATTGATGAAGGGCATTCAAATAACTAAAGTCCTGGAATGTGCTGGTTAAAGACAGGAATAAACTGTGCCCTGCTCCTGTACAGTAAGAGCACTGCAACTGTTCAGCCTCACAAGGCTGACATATCTGGAATATCAAACTCTGTGCTTGTGTCTGCACAGAGCAGGGACAGCAGAGGTGAGCACTGTCACCTTTATTGCAAGTAGCCAGATGGTCCTGTTATTTCAGTCTCCTGAATAGATAATAGGTAGCTCAGGAAAGAAGTTCTTATTGTCAGCTGAGGTATAATAAGTTCTGGACACAGAATATCACTCTTTGTCTCTTATTGTTTTAGTTGCTATCTAAAATTAATTTTCTTAGACACACTAGATTACAGAACCTAAGTTTAAATAAAAATATTGCATGGTATTGAGTCATGGAAATACTAATAGTCTATCTTGTTCAGGGACTAAGTCTCAGATACAAATGTTGTGGTCTGGTATTATATATTTAACTATTATATATTTAGCTATTTGTCATTATAAAGCATTTCTAAGGTATTTTACTTGATAAGCAAGCTATGCATTACATTTTGGTAAATTTGACATAAATTTGTAGGGAAGAAGAAGTAAAGACAGAATACAGGTAACAATAGGCTCCAAAAGAGATTTGGGGATGTATGTTACTAAAGAATACAAATCTTTGTAAGTTATATTGAATGGGTACATTCAGCAAGTCCAAAAATAAAATATTTTGAAATCTGTAGCTGTATTCATCTGTTTCAAATCTCTAGCTGTGTTTTTGTCCATTTTCTACCTATCTGTTCTCTACTGTACTTATGTTTTTATGGCTTAGCCCCAAGAGAATATGCAGAGGTACTGCTGTGGCAGACCTTGCTGAAACCTCTACCAGCTTACTGCTGCTCACTTGTTTTAATTTCTTCTCTCTTCTCTCTTCCTCTCACCTTTCAAACCTTTGTTCAACAAACAGTCTGGAGACACCTTGCTAGTTAGTTTGCATTAGATGTGCTGACTACCATCAAAATTAAAAAGTGGTTTTCACCAAAAAGGAGTTACAGAAGTTAAATTGGGATTTAACTAGTCAAGAAGGGGCCAAATTTGTATAATGTTTTGGCTTGGAAGGGACCTTAAATATCATTTAGTTCCACCCCCTGCTGGACATTCAGAATGAATGGACATTCCTTCTGAAAGTAGCTTCTCTAGAGCTGCCCACTTCTTGAACTGCTCAGTTTCCAGTTCCTCCTTTACTCATAGAAACAGACAGTTTCACAGTACTGTTCTAATGAATAGAAACATCCTGAAAAGAGTTCAGGTGCAGTAATCCTACAGCAAGATGTTTAAATTAATGCATCTAGTAATGCAATTCTTCAGAGACTGTGTTTAGGAACTATGTCTGAAAGCAGACATGTAAGAGACACTCACTGACTGGAATGATGGCATAATTGCCCAGTGCAGGAGGATTTGCTGTAGTTCAGAAGAAAATCCAGTACTATTGCCAGTGGCAAGATACTTGAGACAGAAATGTATAGTTTCACACCTCTCCAAGAACAGATTTGTGCTCACACAGCTGAATTGCACTTTGGGTATGTTCCCTCTCCTTTTTTCACCCCAGAAGGAAAATACATGTAATATTCCATGCATTGCATTCATTTCCTTTTCTGAGGAAAGTATTTCTTATTTGCCCTCTCTTCTGTGGAAAATTCAGTGAGTTGGCAATAGACTGAATCCTTGGTAACAATGAAGCACATGTTTTTTCCCAGATTCGCTAAGGGTTTGTCAGTGCTCTGTTCTGATTATTCTTAATATTGTAGTCCTGGAGAAAAAGCTGTAATGTTCAAGGTACTTTACACAGCTAGAAAATTTATCTTTGCTTGGAAGTACAAACTTTGGTTACTCAGCAGAGTTTATGCAATTGTTGAAGCCTCATCTTCAAGTGTCTGCATTTATACTGTGCTTGCTATGCTGCCCTGGTATAGCTGTGAAAGGAGCCTCTTTTCCCCCATCCAGCCTCAATATAAACAAGATCTAAGTTACCAATGTGATAATTAACTATACATTACAATTCATTAAATAGTCTTAATTCAGGTGGGGGAACAAATGAAATTCATCATTAGCAATTGAGTTTTAGAGTGGGTGTGTGTGGATGCATGGGAATATGTATGCTAGAAGAAATTTATGCAGATTAAATCCATTAGCAATTTTTTGCACACCTCATTAGGCAAAATATCAAATCCTACTTAGCTCTTCTGCTGCTCTCATTAGATAATTTAAACTGTACTGTTCCATACCATGGAAAGAATAAACCAATCCCTGGTGTAGTGTCCCACAAGTGAATTCTCAATGTCATACCAGCTCCTTGGGCTGATTGTGTTGCCTCAGTGTACTGTGGCATTGCTCAGTCTGCTGAGAGAGCCTGGCAACCCTAGAGGGGCTCTCTGGAAAACAAGTGGTTTTTACTTCTTCTCACAGCAGTGTCCAGGCTATCTGGAGCTGTAAGTGGCTTAAAACATGTGTGCAGCTCTATGCTGTGTGTTGAAAATACTTCCCAGTGATAATTGTGGAAGAAGTTTCTCTGTCACTCCCCTTGTCAGAAAAGACAGAATTATCAAAAAATTGAACTTTTCTTTCTGAGGATGCCACTCTTGTTAGAGTGTTTAATGGAATAATTCATTGGGTTGATGTTGGGATATCTGATGTGGCTACAGCTGTGTCAGAGTTGTGGGTTAGCCATAACTTTAAGTCAGTTTAAGTCAATTCCACTGCTTTGGGAAGTGTTCCCAACCTGCCCTGACCTGTGCTCATTCCTGTCCTCCTTCATGAGCTTATGCTGGCACAGAAATGGATAAGAAAGATTGGCTCAAAAATTATCCTGGCAAAATAGGACTGAATTACTTTTGATACAGCTAGGTTTGCTGGGCTGGCTCACCATCAAACTTTGCAAATACTCCATCACAACAGAAGGAAAGAAAGTGCAGGCTGAGACTGGAGAGAGGGAGGACACAAAAGTGTTTAACTGTACTTGTCTTCTAGCAGTTAAGGTTTCCATGATACTGTGGCAATAATATAGTCAGTTGTTCAAAGGAAGCTCAAATAATGCAAAGTTGAATAAAAGTAGGAGGAAAACCTTAAAGGGAGCTTGCTAGTAAGAATTTTTCATTATTTTTGCCAGGAAAGGGGAAGAAATAGGGTTTCCTCTTGTTAATTCATTTACACACAGTAAGAGGCATGAAAGAAAGTACAAGCTAATATTATAACAGTCTATTCTGACTGAAAGTCCAAAAAGTATGGAGAGACTGTCTTTAATCCTTTCTGCTATTTGACTACTCTTTCTGATTTTGAGACTGAAAAGTGCTAAATACCTTTCATTCCATGCCCAAACCATCTTGTGCAATGCAAGCTTGCACAGTTTAAAAGCATGGGGCTCGCTTAACTAGAAAACAGCAGGATGAGGGGGAAAATTCTCTGCTGAGTACTCAAGGTTGTGGTCCAATTAACATTTCTTTCTTATTTATGAGTGAAAATGCAGTAGAGTCAGAAAACAGTAACAAAGAAAGTTCCTCTCCATGTACAGTATTAGAGCAGTATTTAACTTTCAAACTAGGTTAACAGTATTTTTAGCTTCTGTCCTCTCCTTACTTCTTGCAGATGCTGGAGCAGGTAGAATTTCCATTTTTACCTCACACTGGAAGCAGCAGTGTATAACAGAACAGCTGAATTCTTGCAGCGCCACATGTAGTGTTCTTTGCTGCCTTTGATCATTTGTCATTTTGATCACTACACTTTGAGCAAAGTAGTTAATTGATCCTTTCTCATTGCCTCCTTCATGTCCTGCCTGCTATCAGCTTTGGTCATTTCCTTTATATTCAAAAATGTACAGGAAATAGTCCTGCAGGTCTTAGCACAAATGGGTGTGCCTGTCATTCTGCTGTGAAAGGAGTGTTCCTGGCACCTTGCTCACTTGGTCAGGAATGCTTTGGAGCCTCACCAGGGTGTAGCTTGTACCTCATTATGCTTTCTATAGTTGGTAGGTGCACCTCACATGCTGAGAAGAGCCAGAAGAAGGAATTGGCAGACAGGAAGACTTTGAACAAAGGCTCCTGAAGCCTGTGTCCTCCGTTCAATCCCACAAAAGCAGATCCCATGTGGGATGTATGAAAGTGGCCAAGTAGAGGTTCGTGCTCTTACTGGCTTTGTGTGGATTATGAGGGTTATGGTTCCCAGATATCCTAGAGAAACTGGGGCAGTCTGGACAAAGTGGAAGCAATTCCAGTAATTTTATGAGTACAGCTTGTACTGTCCCCACCCCACATGAGGGAAAGGGGCTGCTGGCTGGGTCTGACTAGCAGTGTGGGTCACTGACACATAGACTGGAAATAATATGGGCCCCCTCAAGAGACCTAAAGGATGGCGTTTAACCTTCTAAATAGAAAATCTAATTTGCTTGTTTTGTTTTTCTTGTGTGTCATCTGGCACTCCAAACAGGGTTAGAATCTCCCTCTGCTGTTGCATGCTCTCTAGGTTCCTTGGCCTTACCAAAGGAAGGGAATTCTGTCAGATGATGGCATATGGGCAGGTGCTCATAGCTATGGGGGAGCTCATGGCACAGAATAGGCCCTCAATTCCATTTGAATCTGAGAATGGGAAAGGAGAGAGGAGGAAGAAGTAATCTCACTTTGTGTCAGGACTGCCTTATCTCCCACACCATAACCCATTCCAAATCCCTCTGTTAAACCGTGAATACATTGTATGCTAAGCAAATAATTTCTCCTATTATATTTTACATGCAATTCTTCAAATTCAAAGGTCACCAGCCAGACATGTAAAATGACTTCATGAACGACTTCAGCTCGTTAATCATGCCTCACTGTAGCAGTGCCTCTCCTCTGTTCATTAGAATAACATTTCTTTGCACTTTATGGCAAACCATCATTATAATACAGAACAAGGACAACAGAGTGTGAAAGACTTTTTTTAATGAGACTTCATAGCTGCTCATGGTGGGACTCCTCATCCTGTTTGCTCTTGAAAGAGCTGTCTGACAAAGGTTCAGGATTTTACCTGATGAAGAGAGCCAGAAAGAGTTTCACAGGGAAAACTGTCAATGAGCTTACAGAAAACTGCATAAACTTGGCTGCCCTGTCAGCTGAGCTGTCAGTCTTCAAACAAATTCAGAGAGAAAATCTTTAATTGTACTCACCCCACACAAGACATTTTATGCTGTATCATTGTCATTTGCGGCTGTTCTTACCTCATGGAGAAAAAGTGGCAGCTCAGGATCCCCAGGATCTTGAGTGGACTCTGGACTTAATATGGAGAAACTCTATACTTTAATAATTACCAATCATTGAGGAAAATAAACTGTTAATCAGAACTTCTACCACTCAGTTGCATCATCAATGCTCTTGCTGTTATTTTAATATTATTTTAGTCCTTACCTTGGATATAGCAAAGAAATAGAATCACTACAATAGTGCTGGACTCAGACAGCTAATTTAAATCTCTCTTAATAAATATTTTAAGGGATGTTAATAATATTTTAGAATCTTTCTTCTTTAGCTGGAATAATGAAATTGCAAAAATGGCTTATAAAGTTTTGTGGCTGTTCATTTTTAATTAAAATGTTCTTCCCTGTTTTCCCTCAGGAGTGGAGCGACCTTAAGCACTAGAAAAGCTTACCAAGGTTCCTCAGAAAAAGTACCAGTCTGTCTATTGCCCACATTCATTTCCTGTCTGAGGCCAGTCCAGGTGCTCCCAACAAAAAATAAATACTTACAAATCCAGGCTCTAATCTTGTCCTCATGACAAATTTTCAGCTTCCTTTGAAGGCAAATGCAGTTTTAATTCATATGGGAGGCAGCATCAGAACAGTTCTGCAATATGCAGATAGAAGAATAATAATGATGAGATACACTTATTTTATTGCCAGCCTCAAGAGATAAAATTGAACTTTACAATCAATGGATTTGTGAGGTGTTTGAAAATGATTGTTGTTCTTTCCCCTGCCATCTGTTTGTTTCTTATTGCCCATCTCCATTGTTTTTGATATACTACAGATGCTGGTTTTGCAATATACCTTTTGTCTCCTATATATTGATTAATTTATACGTGAAATTTCCTAATACTTTTTTCTTCATCCCTGTTATCTCAGTATGTGCCCCATGTTACTAGATCCTGAAGCAGATTTCACCCTAGGCTTCAACAGCTTTCCCCCCAGCTTTGCTGCTATTTTGTCCCTGCAACTCCCTTGAAGTCCTGTATGACCATCTTTTTCTTCTGCATTGGCCAAGGTCAATTTCACATGGGTACTGCCTTATCCAAACCTAAAAAAATGGTGTTTTTCAAGCCTGGAGTGAGGAAGTAGCACTGTTCTTTGTTCCCCCAAATATTTCTGGCATCACTGGGTGAAGCAACAGAGTTTTATTGAAATAAAACAAGCTGTTTAAAGTATAAAGTATGGTTACTGAAGTGTTCATGAGCTTCATTCTTTAGCTGCTCTGTTCTCCAAATCATCAGGCTCCTTTTTTGCTGCATCTCTTAGGCTATTTTCCATCTTTCTCTCTGATAGGCCAAGAAAAGGCTCTTTTTTTTTTTTTTCTTGTAATCTCTAGTCCTCTTTCCCTTGTGTTGCTCTGATCTGCTTTGTCAAGTGATCAAAGTCCCTGTACAGGTGAGCTGTTGCTTAGTTACCACCTGCTTGGAATTCACTCTTGAAAAATTGCTTTGTCTTGAGAAGTAGCCATACCTTTGTTCCTTGGTGCTCCATTTAAATGGATGATCAAAGTTTATCAGCCTGCTCTATTAGCTCTGTGTTCTGTGCAAAACTTTTTCTTGTCACTTCTATGGATTTTAGGTCAATCTGGAGAAAAGAGATGGAAGAGAAGGCAAGAATGCTCTGCAGTTTAGAGGGAATGTTTGCCAGAAGGCAATCTTGCAGGGAAACAAAGTACATTGTCTCCAGCACCAAACAGTCTGAACACAGCCAAATAAATCCAAAAGACAGTGAAGATATTTTACTGTTGGGTGGCTGATGACTGTCTGAGGGGAGAGATGAAGAGCAATGACTGCCACTGCATGGGAATTTCTTTTGGGAGGTGTAGGAGCCTGGGGGAGGTGACCGAGATGATCCTGGAGAAGGATTTAGCAAGTGCTGCATATTTCTCTCTCAAACCAGCAAGAAGCAAATTCTCCCTGTGCTATTGCTCAGTCCAGAGCTGTATTTTCACTATTTAGGAAATATAAATACTGATTTGTGTGACTGATGAGTTATTTTGATATCTGAATATAGAAGATATGCTTTTCTTGCACTTCTTTTATAGAATAGGACTATATTTTGTGAGCTAGAGCAATTTTCCCAAGTGGCATTTAAAAATTAACTTCAACAAGCACATTTCATAATACCAAGTAAGCTCTCCTAATGCTTTTTTTTGGTGTTCACTAAGGCTGTTTTTATGTTAGTTACATTTATGTCAAGTTCCTGCAATCACAGTGCTTGCTGTGTTAACTGCTGTATCAACTTATTCCTAGAAATATGAAAACATATGCTAGTAAAATTATAGAGAAGTTAAGGTTGAAAGGGGCCTTGGGAGATTCAACCTCCACTGCTCAAAGCAGGTATTTGGGGATGTGTCCAGAGGAGCTTTGAAGAGATCCAGTAAGGAAGAATCAACAAACAATCTGGACAATTCATTTGAATTTTTGTTTATATTCACAGTTAAAAAACAATTGTTTTTTAAAGTGGATTTCAGTTTGTGTCTCTTGCCTCTAATCTTTCCCTGTGCACTGGCTCAATCTCCTTTTCTTCCCATCACTAATTTACACATGCTGGTAATTTTGAATAAATGCAAACATATGCAAATCAAGGGGATGATTCTGAGAGTCAATAAAATGTGCTGTGGGGTAGAGTGTTGTCCAGTTTCTACATGAAAGAAGTTGCAGGGAAATGAAAGCAGAAGAAGCATACTGAAAAACAGTTACAGCTGAGATTTGACCAATCTTGGTGCACTTGATTCTGGTGCAGCTGAGTGAGATTTTATTTGCTGTCTAGGGAGATTATTTTGGGGAAAGGCGATTGTAGAGGTTTCAATGCAATGTTAGCTTAGTGCATAGCTTCTGTTGTTCAATATCCAGTACTGTTCACTTTTTTTTTTAACTATGGTAAATTTTGCTAACAATGAGGTAGTATTAAGTATTTTTGTTGTTAATTCTTTTGCGCAGGTATAATGTCAGCATAAAAGCAGCTGCTAGGGAGATCAAAGCTGGAAAGGATCAAACATTGGGAACATAGTTTTTATATTTCTGACAATTTGTCAAAAATTACTAGGGTCTGTGTTGTATAATGGCATTACAGATTTTTGAAGAACAAACAGTTTTGAAGTAGTATTAAAAGAGATTTAAGCTAGAAGCAAGATTATTGATTTGATATGCAAGATGGCTTGGACACAGGGTGGAAAGCAGGTGGGAAAAAATGAATAAAAATGAAAGCAGTTTATATAACCTGAGTATGTAGAAATTCAGATGAAGGGCCCAAACCTGTGCCAAGGACCAAGTGGTGGTGGTACTACTGCTTTAAAAAGTACACTGAAGAATCAGGTCCTCTTCTGTTTAAAATAGCAGGGAAAGCTCTATTTTCCTCTGTAGTGGTTCTTTTCTTTCTCATACAGGGTTCTCAGAACAAGTGTCAAGGCAAGCTTGCACATTGAATGTTTCTATATAAAATGTAGTTTTTATGAGGCAGCTAGATTCTATTTATGTTCCATATCTCGTAATATGGGATAGCTTTTGTTAATTGCTAGGCTGTGAATACTCTAATTAACCAACCCAAATACTTCCATTTTAAACTTATGACAATAATAGAAAGAAGGATACTTTTTGACTCCTGTTATTTTTGTTGCTAATAGCTGAGAGCCTTGCAGAGTTTAAAAATAACAAACCTTAAACAGCTTTTCTCTGAAGAAGCTCTAAGGCATGCAATTTGTTTGCCAGCTGATGTTTGCTAGATTTAAGAACAACAACAAAACTTTCAAGCCTGAAGTTAATTACATATTTAGTAAACATTTTTATAATCTATTGTTACCATAGTATTTTGTGTGATATGTCAATATATATGCTAAAACTGTGAATTTAACTAAGGAAAACCTTTCCAATTCTGGCAGAAAGAGCAACCTCTTTCTGAATTTGCAATGTCCCAAAGGGCCAGGACTTCAACTGTTTATGACTGCCTGGGCCTGGAGACAGGTATGCCATACCTGGGGATAAAATCCATCTTTTGTGAAGTATGTGTGTGACTGAGGAGCTTCTTGGGGAGGATTTCCTGTTGTTCAGGAGAGGATGCTCTTGCACTGGCCCACTGCCCACTGTATAGTCCCATTTTGTGTTCCATTCTGCCAACTCCAGTTGGCTGAGCATCTACTAGAGCTACATAATTTTCCAATTTTCCCTGGTCACAGGGTTTTGTAACTGGAGACAAAGTAGTGAAGTGCTCAAACAGCGAGAGAATGTGGGTTTTTATTTAGTATGGATATGCTTGCTTTTCTTTTCTGTAAGTAAAGGCTGTTTATCATTCACTTCCCCCCAGTTTTCTCCCCGACTTGAAAGCATATATGGGCAAGACCTGAGTGCATTTAAATGTATGTAACCTCACACTGTCAGCCTCTCAGAAAAGAAGAAACTAGCCAGAACAAAGTCTCTGATATTTAACTGTCACTATCTTCAGTGATTCACTTCTGATGACAAAGGGTGACGCAGTTTGGTTTGCTGTGTTTTGCTTCCACTTTCTACAGGGTAATTGCCTCCCCAACAAAGGAAGCTGAGCTCCAAAACTTAATTTCCTTCAGATTCTGAAAAACCTGGTCTTCAAGAATTATCATTGGGAACCAGGTTCTAGGACTTACAGATGCACTGGTTTAGAGAAACAAAGGTAGTTCTTGTGCTCAAATACTGGTGACAATGCAAAATTATTCATAGGAAGCTACTGTGGTTTCATATCAGAGCCACAAGAACTCATAAGGGATGTCTTCTAACATCTAGCTTGTCCATACACAAGGTAAATGAACAAGAAAATATGGTGGATTATATTCAATCAGTGATTACTTGGAGATTTTTTTTAATTACAAATTTTGTGGGTCATTAAAATGCTTTGCCCACTTCAGATTAAGGATTGGTGTGCTCATTACTATGTCCAGTATGTTTTCAGCAAAATTGGTTTTATTAACTCTTTAAATATTGTTAGTAATTTTCAGCAGAAGAATTAAGAATACATCTCATCCAATATAGAACTAAAAGTAATTTTGTTGACAGTTAATTCTTATATCAGGTTATGCACCTATGATATTTTGAAAACATAAAACCTAAGAACAGCTTCAAAGCAAAAAATATTTGTTTGGACTTTTTTTAGTCTAAATACTATAGGAATTACTTCACAAAACTTGACATTCCAATATGCCAAGTTACAGAAAGAGAGGTAATGCTGCAGGTAATACATATTTTGTATATACGTGGGACCTGTAGTTCTGAGTATGAGATTCTGCATAGGAATCTTGTGTTTATATGAACCCCAGTGATGCATACACACATCAGACGGGCTGTTTCCTTCTTCCCAGAAATAGTGCATAGACTGAAGACTGGTGTCTTACAAACCCAGGACTGAATATTCTACATTAAACTATATTTATAATAGTGATTTGCAGAGGCAGAGTTCATAAATGCAGATCCTGAGTTTCTGAGCTAAGTTACAAGATCTACACAAACCAGGGATGAGAACATCTCTTGAAGGAATTATTGACTCGATGCTGAATCTATGGTTGTTCAGCTCTTGGCACAAGTCAGAGGAGTCTGTCAAGCTGAGAATTGATAAAGCAGAGCAAAATGCTTTTATGCCTTACCGGTGATCTCCCCTCCCTGGCTGCCTCTGCAGTTCATGGGGTGTGAGCTCATCCATTTTTACACCAATGGAAAGATTTCCTGCCCCCAGGGAGTGGAAGAAATCCATAAGAGTTGTATTTTGGCTCTTCACACTGCTCAAGGGCAGAATTTCAAATACAAAAAAAGGCTGCTTGCTTTTATTAGGACTAGTAAATAAATGTCTGAATGGTAAATTTGTTTTACCCACAGAAGTGTTGAAACTCTCACATAAGCCCAAGAAAAGGGTTCTAATGCTTTTCCATTCTGACAGCTCTCTACAGGTTATACTGGGGCAGTGAACATGAATATATAGATTTATAATCCAATTTCTAGAAAGCCTGTGAATAGGGAAAATTGAAGTGTTGATTCACCTGTTTCAATGTATTGAGTCTGATATATCTCTGGTTTTGTATTTTTTTCTGAAGAAGTCTCATAAGGATGTTTTCTTGATGCCTATGCTGTGCGCACAGCAAGGCAGTTATCAAGTGCAGAATAATTATCTGGAACCTGTTACATGCTGAATCCCAATTTTAAAACTACATGTATTCATGAACAATGAATACACTTGCTCTGTTGAACCAGGAGAAAGGAGAAGCCGTGAAAATAATAATAATTTTAAAAATCACCTTTTGTTTCCTCATTAAGTTTTTCGTCCTTAGTGTGGAGGAGATTGCAGAGACAGTAGAGCTCAGTTTCCAGGCCCACTGTCCTCTTAGTGTCTGATAGCATGGATCCCAATTAATGTCAGTTCTGAACGTGACTTTTAAGATATGAATTCTTTTTCACCCAAAGCTGCATATAATATAATATTATATTCTTTCATGTAGGTCATCTAAACAGATGTTGAATTGTTGAAGCTTCCAGTCACTGCTGATCTGAGTCAGGTCTGAACTGATGACCTGCTGATGAAAAGCTAGAGTCAGATTTCAGTCCCCTGAGTCATTTAGACTGCCTGCAAATGCATAATTAACATTTAAGATGCAAGTCTTTTTTTAGTAGCAGGAGATGAGGGATGAAGGTGGCCAGTGTTTAATAATCTAGACCATCCCGATATAACACTGTAAAGAAAATGTATGTACAGCTGGAAAGTGCAAACTTTGATGTTAGAAAGGAAAAATATTGAGCTACAAGTCAATCAGTATTTCACTGAAATAAATTTCAACACTTCATTTTCAGTGTTTGTTAAAGGATTAGAAGAGAGAGCCATGGGGTAGTTAGGACACTCATCTGAAGTATTGGAAAGGTATTCAATTCAGTTACTTAAACAAGGTCCCCCATATCTTTGGAGAGGGCTTGCAAACACATTCTGTGTACGAAACTAGAAGACATCATTCTCCTACATAGGTGTCTCTTTTCAAAAGATTCTGAGTTCATTCTTGTGTGGAATGGTGGTTTTGGTTGTTATTCAGGGTATTTTTGCAGGAGGACAACTAACCTTATGCTGTTTATGAGCAAAGATGTACTGTAGGGAGTTTGCCAACGTCCTTCCGAAGTAGCATTCACTGCATCAAGCAAAGTTCACTTTCAAATTTGCAGTGATGGAATTTTTGCAGCATCTTTTGGGAGACTTTCTGATAGACTAACAGATTTCAGTGTGACTGCGTTTTTGCTGATAATATTACAGTTACTCTGTTTATCCTATGACTCCTGATTATATACACCCAACCTTTTGCCCTATTTTTTTAAATGTTTACAGACTTCTACACCTGCAAATTTTCATCACAAATCACCAACAGTAATGACCATAAATAGACACAAAGGCCAAAGCAAGTCATAATTCAATTTTACACAGAAAGAAATGTGTTAGGATAAAGGAGAGGCTGTGAAAGACTTGCTGTTTACACTGCTCAAACCTCTCCAAATCCAAAAAGGACTGCCTGCTTTGTCAGCTTCTTTTAGATAGAATTTTTCAGGTTGAAGTTGTAATTAAGCTGGAAAGAGCCTTCAGCAGGGATATGATTGCAATGTTTTTGAGTGAAGTTTTGTCTGTCAGGTTGTGATTCCCAGCTGGCAAGGTGCTGTGTTTGTGATGTGTTGTGCAAATGAACTCTGCTTGCTCTTACTTGACTTTATGAAGAGGTAGATTTGCAGTCCTTCTGCAGCATAACTGAATTGAGAGTGCTGGGTTGTGTTTTGAAAGGGCATCTGATTTCTTCTCGAGGATGAGGTTATTCTACCTGTTGCACGTGGCAGCAGAGCTGCCAGTGGGTGGAAATATCTGCTCCCCAGGAAAGAGGCCAAGGAGGAAGAGGAGCTCTGAGGTGGGTTAGGAATGAAAAGTTTGATCTAGTGACATCCTAGATTTGCCTGAATGTTTTGCAACTTGATTTGCAAAGAGTAGGAGGAGTTGGTTTATAAAAGTTTTCCTGAGGTGAGCCCTTTGATTTAGCTTATGTTATTTGTGTAGGGCCTTACCCAACAAACAGACTGATTCCTGGTCGTGCGTGATGGATAGGGCAGAAAATAAAGAACATTGCAAGTGGCTTCCTCACTGCTTCAATTATTGAAAAGCCTTTTCTAATTTTTGGCTTGAATTTATTCACAATCTCTTTGCATGCATTTGGTCCTTTGGCACCACTGGTCATTAACTGAGTGCTTTTCTCCCCTCACATATAGAGAGAGTCATCAACTTCCCCTCAGCCTTCATTTTGCTGCAGTGAGTGAGATGTGTTCCTTTATTAACCTCTTTCAAGCTCTCCATTCACCTCCTCAGTCTAATGCCCTTTCTGACACTTTTCCATCTGAAGCTCAACTTTTTAAACAAAGGTCATGATCAGTATTATAGATAATATTCCAGATAAGACTTTATTTTCCTTTCTCTCACAAAAAGATTATTCACTTTATAGTCTGGCAGTAGTGTCACTGAGAATGTCAGGATTTCGCACAGGTCAGAGAGAAGTGTCCCTACTTATTAGAGCTTTAGATTTCCCTCCTTCACTTTGTCTCCTCATTTCAGTTACTTGTGATAATATGCACAAATATTTTTTTGACCCACAGGAACAAAGGCAAAATAAAAATTAATAACTGTGAAGGATCATTCTTTCCTTTTATCCTAAATGTTCTGCAAGATTAAAAATGCATGTACTAATGTTCTTAATAGAAAATAGAAAGTAGCCATCCATGATCAATAATTAAAAAAGCAAACAAACTTATTAAAAAACATTTCAAAATAATTTCAACATTTTAAAAACATACTGCAGAGTGTTCAGTTCATTGTTTTCTGCATGGACAAATGTTAAGTTTTCCCAAGAATTTATTTTTAGTAAATAATTTTAGTAGAACTAATTTTATTAAGATATACATGATTTATCTGCCTAGAAATAAGAATACAGCTTTTAAGGGGCATGGTATATTACTTTCAAAATGTCTTATTTTTGTTATGAAAGATAAAAGAATATAGCTCTCCACTTTGTTTCATTATATGTCATACTAGTAGAGATAAATCATATGGAAGTGAGTCAAAACTAACTATAGAAATTCATAGAAATACTTGTGATATGAGATACAGCCCCCTGAGTGATGTTCTACCTCTATTGAAATCTATGGGGTTTTCCCCTGACATGACAAGAGAGATTTTTCAACTTAAGTGTATCATAATTGAGGTTTATGGCTGCTTGCTGTGACAGGCAAAGTCACCACATTTAATTTACTTACCTTATTTTTAAAAAAGAACACCCTCTCCTCATTTACATGCCTAACCAAGAGCAGTTAAGACTTGCATAAAAGAGAGACAAATGCAGGATGAGCACTGGAGCAAAGAGAATAGTCCTACCAGGATGCACGTGAAAAAAATTTTGAATTGGAAAAGAAAGGTGCAATTGCATGAATACCTAATGCAATTTTTACTTACACTGTAAGGATGTCAATAATAATAATAATAACAATTACCTCCAGATGGATTTTTAATGAATTACTATCTGCAATGGCAGTGGAATATTTTTAATGTGTCTGCTCCTGACAAGTCAGGCCCCAGGCAGACCAGCACTTTCATCTTTAAGGAAAGGACTTTGGCAAGCAGCCATAGGTAGGGAAGGGGTTAAGGGTTGTGCCAATGGTGTGTGGGTTGTACTTCTGTGGGGGTACTGCTGCTTAGTTGTGTCTCATTACAGTCACAGCAGTAAGAATGAAACATGCTCTGATTGTTTTTATTTTTTTTTTCTCTGATGGTGGAAGATTTCGTCTTAATTACATCATGTTTCATTATATATTTCACTTGTGAGGGAGAGGTCTGGACAGAAAACAAATGTAGAGGGAAAAGATTTAGGCCACACGATATAATTTGTATAAATTAAAAAAATCTTCCCTTAATACACAGGCTTTTTCAAGACAATATTTACTTTGTATCAACCATTCCAATCAAAGATAGAGTGGAGTGATTTCAGGTACATTTGCGAGTGCACCCTTCTTCCAGCCAGTCTTGTGTCAGTCTAGACCATCTCTGAAGTGAAGCCTAAACTACAGAATACAAGAAAAGTTTCCTTCTGTTTATATCCTTTCTAGAAAAAGACCAGCATCTGAGCATCTTTAATGCTTATTAATAGGAAAAGATATTAAATATAGTCTTCACCTTCATGTCCTGACTGCAGTGGGAAAAGGTCAGTGCTGAGCTGCAGAGCTGACACTGCATATTACACCATTATGCTGTAAACAACTGTACACAGGTTTACTTGAAATTGTAGTATTTAGTTTCCTACTTGAAGGAGAAAATATAGTGCCAGTAAGAAGAAACAGATATCAGGTAGCAATTTCTTCTATTTGTTCTTTTTTTTTATTGGATACTTTTCCCCCATCCCCATATTTCAAATAGCAGTAGAAGGAACCACAGGTAGAAAAACATGGACATCATGTCCCTTCCAGGTCATACCTAAATATTTGTGTACAAGATGAAAGGGCCAAAGAGGGAGCCATCACTGATCTTCTACAGTTAACTTCATTTAAAATTAAGTCGCCCTGTGTAGAGAAAAGCTCACCTGACACTGAAAAACCATTTTTCCTAGAAATAAAATATCTGGGTCTTTTTAAAGTACTTTTGGCTAATGAAAACTGCTATCAAAGAATTTCAGACACAGAATTGGACTAGATGTGAATTAGACTGTGAAGATGTGTAATGTAATCTCTTATAATTGCAAGAAATAAATGGAACAAAAAAAATCAAGAAATAACACCCAATAACCTTGTCACCTTCTAGAGGATGTTTAAAGCAAACTCTGCCAAGATTTCTTGCAAAATTTGTGCAGCCAATGCAATACCACTGGCTTCAGAATGGTGAAACACTAGTGCTGTCTGAATCATCTAAATTGCTTTGCAGGGGAATAGGAAACATACTGAATAAGCCCTTACAGACTTTCAGCATTGACATTGCTCTAGTTGGTGGAATTAACAGATACAACAGGTTGTAGAGAATGTAGTCTGGTGCAGCTTTTTAGTATTAAAGCAAGTTTGGGCAAGACAAACTCTGGTTTCTAGGCAAAGAGTTTAATGCATCAGTTGTGCCAGCCAGCCAAGAGAAAGAGAAGTAATGATTTCTGGGCTGGAAGCACATGTTGCCAAGTCCTGCTGAACTTTTTGTACTCTTAACACGTCCCAGTCCTTTCTCTGCCCTGCCCGTACCTGTGGCTTTTTGTTGCCCGATCCCAGGTGCAGGACCCTGGCCTTGTTGAATTGCATGAGGGTCTCCCAGGTGCACTTCTCAGTCCCCTGGCTGGTGTCCCTCCCTTCCAGTGTGTCACCTGCGCTGCACAGCTTGGTGTGGCTGGCTCTGGGATTCCAGTAAGATCCCTGCCCTGCAGGTGTGTACATGTCTCTGGCTCCTCTTGTTTATTCCCTGTGCCATGTATATTTGCATAATCATTTAGGTTGGACCCCTGATGAAGTTGGCCTACTGGCTGGGGTTGCTGGAATTCGTTTATGCTGTCCTTCACATGCTCTCCTGTTAATCTGCAATCCCTTTCCAGGGTCTGAGCATCTATTGCTGGCATTGGCATCAGCCTGGAGGAAGTTGGGTGGATTGCGGTTCTCCTCAACTTCAAAATTCAGTTTCCTTCTAGAGAGGTTTAAATTTAGCTACCAATCCACCTTTGCTTGAGTTAATATAGTCCACCAGAAACGACAAGAGATTTCTCTACCAAATAAAGACATATGGAGGATGTGGCACAGATTTGCCCAGTCTGAGCAAGGATTTAGGTCATAGCACATTTTAGAAGGTCATTATTTATCCAGGCTATAAGTTCTGCCTGTAGGCATGGGAGAGAAGTAAATACTTTCAGAAGATAATTAACATAACCTTAGCATAAAGATCTCCAGAAGCATACTTGACTCTGGAGGTCTTTCTCTTGTTCTGTTTTGCCTTGCTCCTCTCTCTGTTAACTTTTGGGGCAACCACAAAACCAGCTAAGCTCAGGTTCCTAAATCTCAGTCAAATTAAATTATCTGACATGTAGCTTAAATGAACTTAGAATTTTGTATGTATATCATCAATCACTTCTTGAATTATAGTGTCTTGGGATCAACTGAATAGAAATCTTTACTTTTCCTGAAGTTATGTCAGATTTTTGCCATAACTTTTAAGAATTCTTTCTTCCCTTGAGCATTTCCTTTTATTTAAGATTGCCCACCAAACTACTAATTGGACTATATTTCATTTGTTTAGCTTATCCTTGTATGGACATATTGATATCAGCAACATTTGCTCCACTATTCGAATTTGCATAATGATGCATGCATGAGATTTGTAAGGCTATTATGCAATAATAAGCTTTGTATTTCCATAATTATGTCATAAGCAATTCTGCCATGAGTAGTGTCAGTGAAGTCAAATAGGAATGACATTACAGTCATAAAACATGAGAAAAACACTTGTCTGCAATAATATTAGTAATGACCTTACAGCTTCTGGTGCCCCAAGTGAAAGTGGGTTATTGCAAACTGTGTAGTTTTATGTGTAGTGTAAGTGGGTTTATTAAAGTGAATTTTTGATCACAAGTTTTCCATAAACCCCATTGCAAAACAACAAGTTCATCCTTTTATTGAAACCTCTGGACAAAATTGGAGGAAGCCGCATGTTTCTGTGATGAACTTCAGTCAGCCCAGAACAAGACATATTGAGCTGTTGTGAGGAAGATGGGATGAAATTTAGAAGTGCTTGTCTTTTTGGTTTTGTTCTTTTTTTTTTTTCAGCTGAATCTTCTCTAACTCATACATAAAACATTACCTGCATCCCTTTCTCCTCCCCTTTTTCACCTTTTGCTTCTTTACAGAAGCCGAGTTGGAGAATGGGGTTTGAATTCTTTGGGATAGACCTATTTGTAATTCAAGAAATTGTACAGGCAGTGCTGCCAGGCTTGTATATGTTTTTCTTTTCTTGGAATATGAGTATGCTCTCTTCTTTAGCTCAAAGGTTGGTTTAAATTAAATAAATCAGAATGCCAATGTTACTGTTTTTTTCTTTTATTGCTTCCTTTTTAGCCTTTTTTATAAACACCAGAAAAACAGAAATGTGGAAGCTCTGCTAGCGGTCAACAGGTTTTAGAGAGAGAAGGTGAAGGGAGCAGGAAATGTTTAATAAGAGTTAGCTGAATAAGCAGCTGACCTACACATCTGAGTGCTCCTTTCACACAGGTAATGCAGGCAGTTTGTTTTAAATATTGTTACCATATCAGATCATTGCTTGCACAAGCATGTTTTATTGTTTGCTTAATTTTTCAATAGCATTTTTGTTTATACTTCTGTACTTTGTTTTAGTGTTTACTGAGAATAATAATTTGTAGTCATGAATCAGTAGCTTTTGAAGGTCATTTTAAGATACTAATAGGTTACGTAATGCAACAAAATATAAACTAATTTTTAGTCAATCTTATCTTAATTGCACATATTCATTTATTCGTCTGTAAATCATTACCCTGGTTTTGAGTCTTGTGCTGTATTTTTAATCTTTAATATGCCATCTTTCATTATCAAATAACCATTTGAATATTATAACAATGACAATCCCAGAATTTTTAATGAGATGAAATAACGAATAATGAAATAATGAAAAGCAAGTGTGATAGAACACACGTTAGTCAGATGTTATTGAAAAACTCAATAACATCTGACTAGTTATTGAATCAGATAACTAGTGCTGACTAGTTATCTAGCAGCTCTTTAGTTAAAGAGAAGTTCCTCTTTAAAGAATTAAAAAGTATCTGAGAAATCTTCTGAGCTTTATTTTCAACCACTCTTAATTTACTCTAAATAATGATATAGAAAACAAATAACACAATAAAAGGACCAGTCCCCTTGAGATTGTAAACAAACATGGCTAGGCATGTCTGTGTTGCACAAATTTAAGAATTAACGAATTTGTGTGTTCACACATGCATTTACTTTCAATAGAAACAAAGTTGTTCATGCAAGTCATCATGGAGATTTTTCTTTGTATTACAGTCATTTACTTCTACATATGAAATTGCTCATGCTGACTGAAAAAATGCCATTCATCCACACCCTTATGTCTATTGTCTGATTTTGCCCGTAAGGAACAACCTGTGTTTTTAAAGAAATGACAAATTGGAACTAAGTGCACATTTCTCTCAATGTTCCAATAAAAGCTTTTTGAACCAAGGGCACAGACTGCCTGACCAGTGAGCCGTGTGATAAAGCACAAACAGTGCAGGAAATGAAAACCCTGGGAGTAGCAGATGATGTGGGCAGGAGGCACAGGTATTTCACTCAACTCTATCTGGTTCACTCCCCAGGCTCTCAAAGAAAACTTAAACATTATTTACTCAACCATGTGCTAGTTAAAACCAATATCTCTAGACCATCTGTTCAGGAAGATGACCTCATGCAACTTTCTGCCCCAACATTACGTCAATGTAATTCTGACTAATCAATCTCTGCTTGATCACATTGTCTTACCTATAGAGAAGAAAAAGGTCGACTCAGATTTAGCTGGGTATTTCAGCATCATTTTGTGAAAAACAGTAAGACCCTTAGTTGTGATAAAGTAGCTTGGCTCTCCTGGATGATGGGAGCTTCTCTGAAATATGCCAGATGAAGGGCTTGGCCATGTATATTCAATATATCAAACTATAATTTTGCAATTTTTCAGTATGAAATATCTTCCTTTTCAAAACACTCTTCAAAGATATCAATATTGTTTGGAACATCAGGATTTTCTCATTTCTAACTATCTATTCTCTTTCAATTATGTATTCACAATTAAGTGGGGTTGCTTTCACAATAAAATATTGTGGGGCTGTAAAATGGCTAAAATACTTGTGCATATTACTAACTTTTCAGTGTAAAGTGCAGGTGTTCATTGTGAACCTTGTATGTCAAAATGGCTGTTGGTTATAACCAAAGAATTTTGCAAATATATAAATTACAAAGTACCAAAACAGTTCAGACTGTCAGCCTAGGAGTTCCTGAATGGAAAGAAGTGCAAATAATGATCAAAGGTTTTTCAGTGTGTGTGTGCTTGGGTTTCCAGGAGTTTAGCCCCAAAATGGATGCCTGATGAGCATCTAGAACTGAGCCAGGAGTTTTGATCAATGCTACTTCATCTAATCAGGTTACTGTTAGGTATTTAATCTGTGGATGTACTCAGTATCTAAACTGATGACAAAATATTCATTAATTTGCCTTTTATTCCATATTTTATATTCTGCTTGTTTTGTCAGATCCAGTATGTGCATGAATCTTACTTTAATGGTGAGGAGGATTTGATTCAGTGTTCCCCTTGAAATGTTGTGAAAGCCTGGTTAGACATTCTAGCACTGAACATGGTTTTGCTGAGCATTTTCACATGTCCCTGTCACTTCTGTTTATTCATTCACACCTTTGCTCCTTTCTGATATAGTTCCTGTTTGTTGCCAGGCAACTCTGGCTGTATTATGCAGGTTCTGCAGTACACCCAGAAGTAAATTGCAGTGCACTGTAAAGCAGTAACTGATAGTAGGCTGTACTTTTTTCTTAATCATGCCATACCTTTGTTTTCCAACTGTTTGTTTTTAATTAAGTGTTGTTCATCTGAAAGTTGAAAACTTTCCAGAAATGTACTCAAAAGAACAAAAGAAGATTAATCAAGAACACAGTGAAATGTGGAAAAAAAATTTGACAGGCATGTTTATATTTAATCCCAAATCTTCTAAAATACCTTTGGGGTGTGCCATTGTGTTTTGAGGCATTACTGTTTTGATGTGTTTTCACACTTCTCAGCTTAACAGTGCTATATCAGATTGTTAGTGAGCATCAGCACTACCTAGAGACAGGCAAAGACAGTCATAGAATTGAATAATCTCTTTTTATTCACATTGTTGTGGAACTTCAGGCACAAAGAGGTTGTGTGTATGTATTTGTATAGCTCTGTGATATGTGAAGCTGGGGCTGTTCTATCCATTAGAGCTGGACAGGGCTTTGCAGGGAAAACATTTTGGATAAGATACTGGAAAGTCTTTCTAAAAAGACAAATAAGAAAGGAAATTTACAGTTGCTGTCAATGAATACATGTCTAATGCTGAGGAGAATAAATCTCACACACGGGAATTCATTTACATACTATTAAAGTTGACATGTTAATATCAAAGCATTAAAATATGTAAATAGCATAAGCATGTACAAAATCCTAATTACTGCTTTACATTATCAACTCATTTACTCTCTGATATTTTACAACTATTCAGCTGCGTCAGCAAGCAATTATAAAAATCTACTACAACTTGATGGTAATGCATTTCTGTGCATTTCCTTTTCTTTCCAAAAACATTCTTCCAGTCCTGAAAGAGAACAGCATGGAAAAGGCTCATATTGCTGAGTGTCCTTTTTGCATGAACAACATATGCTTTGAGTTTCTAGCGGTTCAGTGGTCTTTCTTTTATTCTGCTTACCAAAAAAGGCAGATTTATATGCAGGCTAATGAGAAGTGACATTTCTTATGCTCTCTGCTACAGTTACAGTGCAAATTTAATCCATTGCAGGTGTTATATCATTACAAAATAAGCTGGAGGCATATGAGCACTGAGGAAAAACTTAGCAGTTATTATCATGGAAAAAGATGCTTTATTTTATAAAGCATTGTACCTTTTCAGTCATAAAGTCTTTACAGCAGGGAAGAAATTTGTCATAAAATCTGTACCTCCAACCTGTAATAAGACAGTCTCTTTTTTCCCCTCCCAATAACTTCAAACAGCTATTGAAAGCAGACAGCAGTGATGTGATATTTCTTGATTTCACTAAGTGTCTGAATTTTGATCATGCTTTAAATTAAATGGAAACTTCTTTGGCAATGTAATATTGCCATTGTGATGAGTCTCTTGATTTATAAAAAGAAGCATTTCATGTCAGAGCAACTTGAGGTATATCAGATTCTGTTCTGTCAGTTCTTTAGTGATGTTAAAGAGCTGTGCATAGAAAAAACCAAAATCACAAAATTATAGCATGGCTTTTGTTGGAAGGGACCCCAAAATCATCCAGTTTCCAGACCCCCTGCCATGGGCAGGGACATCTTCCACTAGACCAGGTTGCTCAGAGCCCTGTCCAACCTGGCCTTGGACACTTCCAGGGATGGGGCAGGCACAGCTTCTCTGGGAAACCTGTGCCAGGGCCTCTCCACTCTCACAGAGAACGTTTTCTACCTAACACCTAATCCAAACCTCCTCTCTGTCAGTAAAAAATAATTTCAGTTTGTCCTGTCACTCCATGGTCTTGTCAAAAAGTCCCACTCCATCTTTCCTGTCCTACTCCCTTCAGGTACTGGAAAACTGCAGTTAGGTCACCCCAAAACTTCTCTTTTCCAGGCTGAACAACCCTATTTTGCGGAGCTTTTGCTTCTAGGAGGGATGCCCCATCCCTCTGATCATCTTGGTTGTTTCCTCTGAACTTGTTAAAACAGTTCCTTCCTGCAGTTCCTAGACTTGGTATAGAAAATACTGTTACAGCTGGAGTTTTATATGTGTTAGAAAACTGTGTGGAACCCTTATTGAAAAAATTACTTTAAATTTAATTGGGAAATTTATGTTTTTAAAAAGGGTGGTCTGAAATGATTTTAATTATTACTTGGTCATAGAGGGTTTCTGTAAACTATTCAGTTATTTTTGCTTTCCTCTGAGTAAACATGAAGGGAATAAAATTGTGGGGGATTAGATCTGTAATGTGAGCCTGTGGTATTGCTGTGGAACTGATGTGGTAAAGAAAATAAGGGGGCTAAGAGACTGACAGAAACAACTTCTGTTAAAGAGGAAGTTAGAGACAAAAGCCTCGCACAAAACCATTTTAAGCCAAGGGCAGATGACACAAGATTCAGAATTTAATGAGCCTTAAATGCCATAGAACGTGCCACATGTGCAGTTATAGCATGACGTTTGTACAGTTGCGCATCTCCATTTTTTAAAAGCCCTCAAAGCTCACACACACATAAATTCAGTTATAAGGAGCTCAGAAATGAACCCTGACACATTTCATGTTGTAGCCATCATCTCTCCCAGCTTAGATTTCATTTTAACTGTGGCAATTTCAAGCTCAGTTTTCCTAACAGCACAGATGACTTCCAAGGAATATCATTTTGCATCCCCTCACTGGCAGGGTCCAAGGTGTGACACCTACGTGGCCCCAGGAGCAGCAGAGTCTCTGTGAGCTGTGCAAACACATCTCCAGATTGTGCCTTGGAAATTTCCTCTCCAGCCTGCGACTGCCTCTTGCCCAGTGCTCCTTTCTTTGCTCTCCTCTGTTGCTGGCTTCCTCTGCAGAGACTTTGATCAGCCAGGTTTCCACTGATGTGTTATTTTGGTTTCTGAGTGTGTTTGTGTTAGGGCTGCATTCAGGTCTCCAAGTGACAGTTCTGTGCCATTTTTGTGCTGAAGTGCTGGAGAGTTGAGACTGATTTAGATGCTTGCTCTCAGTTCTGGTAGACCTTGTGGGCCAGTGCAGATGATGGAGAGAGAATGATGGTTTATATTCAGACCCCTGGAATGCAATCATGCCCTATGATCTCAGGTAACTGTCTCTGTGGTTCTTTTAAATTTATGTTGTGTTGGAGACACTAACATACATCCCATTTGTGATAGGTATTCCAAACAAAGCTTATTCCTATTTTAGATCATCTGAAAATACTGACTTTGAGATTTTAATAATCTATTAGTGCTGTAAATTAGTTTACCAACAATAATTTTTCAAAGAATCCTATTTGAATGGGATGAAATTCTCTACTTCTCACTGCTGGCTGAGCTTGACAAGCCATTACAGCTGCAATGAGGAAAAAAAAAAACCCAAACAAATGCTGAAATTTTCTTGCATTATTTTTCAAACATTTTAATTTTAAAATTAAAAAATGCCTTTTCAATTACAAATTGATACAATGTAGAGAATAAGTGTCGGAAAATTTATTTTGTATTTTGTGATTCAACAGCTAAGCTAAAATGTACATCAGCTCCTCCACTTCTTTATGCTTCTAATTTTTACATTTTGCCTTGAAGTAATAGATCTAGTCTGAAATGTAAATTGTACCCAAGCTAAGGGATTGCATACTTTTGTAACAGAATAGAAATAACAGAGACATTCAAGGTTCTGTCTTTACTGACTGTGAGCTAAGGGGCTCCTGATTACATCATAGCACTTTACAAAAATACCTCCGGGTCTGAGCGGTCAGCGCTGCTGGGGCAGCTCCTGTGCTGGCCCTGCCAGGGCTGCAGAGAGGATCCAGGCTGCTCCCTCGGAGCCATCTGGCAGCGAGAGCGTGCCCGGTGCCAGCCCGGGGCCGCTGCTGCTGCTCCTGGCCCGGGATCCTGTGCTTTCCCTCGGCACGGGCAGCAGGGAGGAAGTTCTTGCCATCCGTCCCTCTCCCTGCTCGGCCTCGGTGCGTCCCGCGGAGCGAACGGGGTGCAGCCTCGGGGCATCCGCGACTCGTCATGGACATCATTGCGGGCGGGTTTGGGTGTGACTCCTTTTGTCCTTCAGGAGTGGAATAGAAGCTCATCGTAAATTCAGAATATATGTTTCAGCACCCAAACTGAGGGGGACTCTTTACAAGCATGTAGGAATCTATTTTGGGGAAGGTACATTAAATGCTTTGCACATGCAGTGGACTTCCACGCAGGCTAATGTTTCAGACTAACAAAAAACCAGTGCCAGTGTGGAGATGAAGGGAGACAAAAAGTGATTATGAGGTTGAAGGATGGGTCATTTTATGCTCTAAATGTGTGTTCCCAGCTCCACATACATCAAAAACAGTGAAACGTCAAGACTGTAACTTAAATATGTGGGAAGCACAAAGTTGAACCATACTGCTCAGAGCTGAGGAAGGGAAGAGAAATGAGAAGTCCTTTATTTGCTTACTTTAAAATGGGGACCACAAAGCTTTGTCTACTACTTGTATTTTTTTCCTCTCCCAGCTTCTTTAGATCAATATACATACAGGAATAATTCGTTGGGGTTTTGATATTTGGGTTTTTTTTTACCCACAGATCTTTCTTCCCTCCCTTTAAAAATTCCCATATTCTTAAATAGAAAGGTACGTTTGCCTATGTATACTCTGCCATTATTTTGAGGGGTCTTGTTTTTCTGTAGTAGTATCCAGCTGGAAAGTGTGTGATTTCTATAATAAATAATACAAATGAGATGCTACCAAATGAAAAACCCCTGGAAACTGGGAAAAAAAAAGACAGCTTGCAATCTCCCCTGAAGTCATGCAGTTATGAAAACAAATATTCTCCACAAATATATGAATTATAGATAGAGTTTGACTCTTTGCTGAAGTAGTTTTGACTTTTCTTACTTCATCTCAAGATCTCATATTAATAACTTCAAATCTGTGTATAGTTAACCTGGATTGGAAGAATTAACATGGGGAGATGGAATTTCTCATGCAATCTTGTGCATGTCTTATGTTCCCCTCGTCATCCATTCCAAACTAGATACGGTTTTTCTTAGAGGGTAGTTTTGCCCTCTCATTTTGTCTTATAATACAACCCTGAAATTTTGTATGTTTTTTCAGTGAGACATCACCTGAGCTTGTGGAAAGGGAAACGGTAGCATTTGAGGTGTGTAATATTTGCAATGAACTTGCTGATGGCAACTGATTAATTACCTGGTTTTGAGATTAAGTGGGGATTATTATTCATCTGCAATGGATATGGGCCATGGAGAAATAGAGAGCTGACTGAAGCTACACAATTATTCTATGATACAAAAAAGAATAAACTTGCAGGGCCTTTGTCTCCAGTTCTCTGAAAAACCTGTGCACTTTCTAAACTTTAGGTATCTGTTTATGTCCTTGCCTGTTCAGTAGGCCATGAAATTCTGTACTGTGAGCAGTGTGTATCTCATAATACTCACTGTCTGCTATTAAAAAATGAATTAAAATATCACTTCTGAAAGAAAACCAAGGTAAAATCTTCAGAACTGTTGTACTGGTTGTATTAGGAACAAATCCCCTCTGACAGTGCTTCGTTGTTTGACCTTGCTGAATTTTTTGCCTACAACTCAAAAATAGGTGCACTGTGAACTGCATTTTGGCCTTTATCTCACAGAATTTCTCTATGGATTTACCTGAATTCAGCTCAAAGTTTAGTTCTGAGTGGATTATAACACAGATAAATGCAATTTAATGGAAAAGAAGCTGATCTTTAGTAATAAATTAGCAACGTGTCTTTATGTTAGTGGGTGAAGTGTTGCACATAAGCTAGTACATGATGCTTACTAGGAGGGAATTAAAATAACTTGTGTATTACACAGCTAAATGGTCCAGCTGGGTGTTTCTTCCCATGTGCAGTTAATGCTGCTTTTTTTTTTTTTTTTTTTTTTAGCAGGTAAAAGACCAGGTTATGAAATTAATTTAATTGAAATTGAATAAAGAAACAAAATACAAATTTTTTAAGTTCTAAGCTACCAAAAATACATGATTGTTATTAATAAGTATGTTTGTGTTGTTCCAAGAAGGGAATTGAAATTGTAATTCTCAGTTCTGCCACCATATACCCTGAGATTTTGAAGGGAATTCTCCATTGGTTTTCTGCTATTTGTTCAGAGATATTACCCCATGCTTGAGAAGAGTGACAAAGAAAGAGGGATTTTCATATTTGTGTGAGTTAGGTTTACTCTGTGGTGTTTATCTTTTTAACTTAACCTGAAGATACTGAAAAATACTCTCTTGCTGTTGAGGTTGGAAGTCCTGCCAAGGCTCAGGGGTTGGTGGTAGCATATTATCTTGGCTACTTCCAAATGGCTATTGACATATCTGTTGCCAAATGAATAAAAAAAACTCTTTATGTGTAAAACCAGATTAGGTGATATGAGCAAGAATGCAGATGAAAGATTGCTGGGTGAAAATAAAAATTTGGTGGGCTGAGTTACTGTCCTCAGTTAAGTTACTTAGTCTCTGTTTTTTCTGGATAATTTGACATTTTTTAATGTGGTAGCAGATATGGCAGGAGTTCTTGTTGCTCTTCAGTATGTGAGAAATTGTATAACAATATGTCTTGATGTAAAGGGTTTTTTCACTGACAAAATTCAAAAATTTTCTGTAACTGTGGCCTTGAAACTTGTGTTTGTCTGACAGTCATCTTCTCTGTGTAATTACAATTTGATATAGAAATAACTTGGGGAAACTACTCTCTTGGTGTGCTGCCGATTGACTTGTGCTGCAAGCAGCTTTCCAGGATTTGAAGGTGCTCAGAGTTTGCTAGTTTGTAGAAAAAAAATTCATACAACTCATCTCAATTTATTAGTAATGCAAGAAAAATTGTTAAGTATTAAATAAGTCATGAGAAATTGCATGACATAAAGTTAGAAAACATTAAAATTGTTGAATGAGAAGAAAAATGTTTTCTGTTGATTTACTACAGCAGCAGGAACAGATGTGGTAGTCCTAATGGCCTTCTGTAGTACATAAAAACTAAACTGCCTTTTGTTCTGACAATTTTTAAAGTATTGTGAACTGTGTTTAAGGATACCAAGAAGCAGATGAAGGAACTTCAGCTGGAGGTGGTTTAGAGAACAATTCCAACACAACTGTGTGTCTCACCTTAAGGTACTGGCAACAGAAAGTAAGACTGGTGCTCTCAGTATTTTGAAGCACTGGGACTTCAACAACTCATTACTGCTTTCTTTATCTGGACCTTCTGCTATGAAAGTGCTGATCATTAACCTTGTTTTAATTAAATAAAAATGATCCCTTGAACTGAGTGCAACTCAAAATGCATCTGCTAGCCCTTTTAACCAGGCAAGTGCTTAATCACATTACAACAGCTTTGCTCTGAAAGATTCTGAGCTGCTCTGCTCACCATGTCCATGGCTTGAAAGGATCTAGGAAACAAGAAGTGGTTTTGACCATACTTTCTCTGAACATTTCCTGAATGCTCTACATGGTTCCACTTTGTGGAAATGATAAATGGTTTTGGAAATCAAATCTATTATTTCAGATTATTTAGTAGCCTAAATACAGCTTCTCTCAGACACCTGATTGTGGACACTGGGTTCAGTTTGTCTTTTTGAGAACATCTGATGTGCTACATTTTGTAGTTGTCTCTCTTGGGTTTCATTTTCTCTTAGCTTCTCCAGGTAAGGTGTCATTTGTGAGACAGAGCAGCAGAAGCTAAGCTTGTTGTCTTTGGGAGTTTAGAATACATGCAGACATGGATGATAGCTGGTAAGAACTTAATAAGCATCTGGGAAAGTCTTATTGCTCTGGAGCGTTCCCTGGGCTTTGGAGGCAAAATCCTCCAAGAGATGTGTTTCTGGAAGGCAGTTTGTGTCCAAAAATTGCATTTACACAGCTCCAACTTGTCTCTGAGCCTGCTTGACCATGAATTATAACTTCCTATCCCTTCTCCCTGTCTATCATCTCATTCCCCACTGACGTTTGCCTTTGGCAGCATGCCCTGCCCAATAAGCCACTGACCTGTACAGTCTCTTTTGCTTTAAAGGCCACCATCAAGACAGTCTGAACTAAAACAAAAATCAACTTCCTGAACCCTGAAGTACCAAAGAGCAGAAACTCAATCAGCTCTTTAACTTTTGCTGCTTTGTAAATGAAACTAAAAATGGTGGGTGTGTGGTAGTACCTTTCCTGTATACCTTACCTTATGAATTTCGTGAGACTTACTGTGATGTGGACCTCCTGACTTCTTTATTCCCTTTTGGGTGTTTTTTTTGGAATGAAGAGTTGATGTCACAGGGTTGACTTTCAGTCCATGGATTTTTCTGACCAGAAAGTAGCCACACTTTCAGACATGAATTTCTGCTTTTGTGAGCATTGTTAACTTTGGCTCAAAGTTATACCAGAATGGTCCTTAGTTCAGACACAGTTTAGTGAAAAGTTTCATTAAGGGAAAAAGAAAAAAAAAATGAAAGAAATAGATAGAAGAAAGGCTTGGCTGGTGTCCTTATAATCATGCAGTGTCCATGGCTGGGAGCAGTGGTTCAGCCAAAGTTTGGCAGCTGAACTGCAGAGCCCTGTTAGACTGAGGCTGCCTTTGCTGCACTACAAAAGACCAGTCTTAATTTATTTCTTCATATTCCAAAGCAAATTCTTTGTCTTCAGTGGTGTCCCAGGAATGTGTGCATTTGTTCCCAAACTATAGCCCTGACACACTTACCTAGTTAGGGGATGGTTTTGAATTGAGTCATACAAAACTGAAACAGAATAATTTTCAATTTTATTTATTTGACACTGTATGATATCACTGTAGTTGTTCTTTCTATTCCTCTACTACAATAAAACTGTAGACAATACCCTACAGGAAACTTTTATACATAGTGAAAGGGCTTTTATTTTTAGAAGACTATAGTTCTCCACTTGGTGGTCTGCCTTTTAAAAGCAAACAGTTTAGAACACAGTTCAAACCAAACATTGAATACTGGCTATTGGTGGCTACAGGGGCCATTGGTTTCTGCAGTCTAATCTGCTACATTGCACAGGGAAAAATGCTATCTTGTTTTATATAAATAAATATATTTTAAAATAATAATTCTGCTGAACATAATGGTAAATAAAGCATTTCATTACAGGGATTGAACAATATCTGGGTCTTAGAATAAAATCAGTCTGCATGTGTTTTGCAGACAGTTAAAAGTTTGGTCTGCCAATGTTCTCACCTGACTGGGTGCAATGGAGGGAGATGGGATAGCAGCAAATCCAGAATAAACCTCTCTCCAGAGGTGGAGGGTACAGGCTCATCCTGGTGTTAATAAGGTTTTATCAGCTTGGCTCAGAGGAAATGGGAGAGAACATTGTGTGTGTATGAAATACTGCACTGGTATATTTGGAGATGAGGTGATGAGGGGAAGAGTGAAATCCTTGAAACTTAAAACAGGGAAAGAGACATTGGGAGAGAGAATGCAGAGTGGTGGCACATCCCCTGCAAATCAAGCAAAGCTGCTGTTTCAACCACATGTTGAGAACACAGTGCCCTGGGTCTGGGTCTCAGAATATTTAATTTGAAACAACTTTTGCTCATCAGTCATGTGCTTTGGGGAAGTGTGTAGTGCTTCCTGCTGGAGGGCAAGCTAGCAGTACTAATAATTTTATATGCCAAGTGCTTTGGGGACTTTGGGTACTTTGGTATCTGTCCTCTGAAAAGAAATAAATATGGAAAAAAACCATGGGCTGCTCTGACCACTAAAATTCCAATTTTCATATATATATATATATATATATATATATATATATATATATATATTTACTACAGACTACATAATTTCATGTGGTCTCTTAATCCAGTAAGAAGCAATCTATGCCATCATAATATCATTTCTGTTCTGACAAGATAAGAAATGAAGATGTTTAAGTTGGATGCAAGAACTCAAAAAGGCCACATTCCCTTAATTAAAAAAATTAATTCCATTTTTTTTACCAAGGAAACACAATTTACAAATTGCTAAGTTTACAATTAATAAGCTATTTTTATTTATTACATATATATATATATACACATTTTATATGGAAAAGCTCTCATATATATAAAAGATGAAAGGCTGCTTTATAAAATAATTATATTTATCTCCTTTTATTATGTTTAATTACCAAATTTGAAATGCTTTATTCTGTTTTGACTGTAAACAGTAGATTAATTTAGCCAAGAAAATGTACAGTTTACAGAGAGTTGAAAAATAAATATTAGTATATTTATTTTTAAACTCTCTTAAACTGTACAATTTTTTTCATGCATCAGAGTATTATATAATATATAGTCATTATATACTTGTAATACATGAGATTTTATTTTTCACTGTGTCTACAAATTTCTAAATTCCTGTGTCATGGTGCTTAAGATTACCTTACATCTATAAATTTAAGAATTTGTAGACATAATGATACTCTATTATGACAGCAATATTTCTGTTTGTTTCTTCCATCTTAAAACAGAAATCCAACTCCAGAATTCCTAATCCCATTTCCATGTTTAGGTGTGTAGTCAGTGAGAGACAGTATATCATGGATTCAGGATGAGCTTTTCTGTAGTGTGAAATCATGGATTTATGCAATGCCTTCCTCTAGAAAAGGAACCCCTGGATATGGATTAAACCCCATGTTTAATCCAGAACAGCACTTCATAAAACATGCTATTGCTGTTCAATAGAACATAGTGCAGTGTATTTTTACAGCAGATCTGTGTTTCTGACAATAATTTAGGTGAAGTCAAGACAAAATATGTGGGTGTATATTTTTTTTGTGCCTTTTTTATTTCTCCTGGTTTTTTTTCTGTTGTACATCACATGGTAATTTAGGATTCCACAATTTCTTCTGTGACACCTACATCCACCTGCTTCCCCTGTGTGGTGTGCAAAGCAGCACAGTTCACTGGAAATTCTGTTTTAAATGTTTGCTTATACCAGTGATAGAGGGTAAGATGTAGATCTAGGTCTGAAAAAATGTCAGACCTTTGTGGAATTGATTGTGGTGAAAGGAGGTGAAAGAAAATTGAACTTGAAAACATAGGCTGTAGAACAGTTCATGGCAGGGCACAGCCCTCCCAGTGGAAGGCTAGAGTCCTGGACATTGCCATTTGGGGTGCAAAATAATTCATAAATGCCCACTAACTACAAGAGGAAAAATGGAATTTTGCAATCATTTGTTCTTCTTTGTGGCATTTCACTTTGTCATAATACCCATACTTCAAGTTGTAGTGGTAAATGTTAAAAACATTTACATTGGAGCTATTCCGGTGGATGCCTTTACTGTCCTGAATTTTGCTAAATCAAATACATGAATATTTAATATTCCTAAATGTTTCTACAAAGCCTATAGCCACTTTCAGGGTAAAATTCAATTGCCTCTGGCTCACACCGAAGAGAAGCTTCCTTTTGAAACAGCTATTCTTAGAAAACAGTGCCATGGAGCACGGAGCAGTGGAATTGCTATGCATAATGTTAGGGCAATTTCTTTTTGCCTTTAGGTGATATGACCAGCTGACATTTCAGCACAAGGATCCTTCAGAGCAATATAGAGAATTTGATGTGACAGTGTCTCTGAGTCAAGCACTGAACTTAAAAAAGTATTTGTTATATAGACAACATATGTACTAGCCTCTCATGTAATCAAACAGTTTTCTTTGGCTTGTTTCCACATGCAGTTGTCTCTTTTTTTGTCCTCAGTTTTATTTTGACTGATGCATACTGAAATGATCACACTTCCCAAGCACACACCACCCCCTGTGCCCGCACTGTGCAGGAGATGCCTCATGTGCTGCCATTTCTGCTTCCCCACCTCTCGTGTTTCAGTGGGATTGATGCTCCTGCCAGGAGTGTCAGCTGGGGCAATTCTGTAAGTGCAGGGGAGCTAGCAGCTCCTTGCTTCTGAGAGGTGATAGCTGGAAATGTCACAGCCTGTCCTCATCAGTTTGGATTAAAGCTGGATGGAATATTTGGCCCATGCACTGAAGACAAAGCAGAGTGTGTTGTCAGCCTACGATTTGAGGAGTTACATCAGCAAAGGAACTGGCAAATAAGTCTTTATGAAGCTAAGAATTAGACAACCTGGGTTGACTCCCCCTAAATAAAAATAAGCTTTGCTTGGGTGGGGCTTTTTTTTGGTTGGTTGTTTTTTCTTTTTTCTTCCTTTATTTTTCCTCTGAAAATGCTCTTCACCTAATATTCCTGAAAACAGATCATGAAAGGAAGTAATCTTTAGCGTGTTGGATTTCAAAGTTTCTGTCAATGAATGGGATTGAGACACATAATTTCTCCACAATGAAATCTTGCTTGCTTGAGTTTATGGTTTGTTATTTCCTAGTCTCTCTCTGGTTTATTTGAGAAACTTGATGTGTTCTTCTGCTTTCCCAGAGCAACAAACAGTTTTTCTGACTGGTGCAGGGCAGAAAAGATGCAAACCCAGAGCAGTTTCTGAAAAGCATGAATTTCCTCCTTTGTGGTTTGGCAATCTTTATTCTGGTCAACCTTTCAGTATCTGGGTGAGAAAGGCCCCTCAGTGACTGGAGTTGGTTTCCTTTTGCTTCTCTGAGCACCAGAATAGCACACAGGTGACTCCAAGTGACAATCCCTGTAGGAGAACATACAGCTGCTGTGAGCTTCTAGTCAGCTCCAACTGGGTCACTGATACACTTTGATTACAGTGTTATCCATTTTCCATGTTAAATAATTTATGGGTTATTTTTTGTGTTGCATTGTAACAAAGCCACTGCTTTTTGATCTCTAAGGTGGATGATGCTGCTGTTCATAGAAGCAGAAAGTCTGAAAGTCATAAATGATCACAAGGTGTAACAATGCTCTACTGTACAGATATTTTACAATAAACCAATGGGACAGAGCATTTTGTAAATTTAATGGCACATTACTTAAAACATCATATAATTACAGTGTGTTAAGTTGGAATAAAAATTGCACCTTTGCAGGTTAAGTAAAGAATAGCTAATAAAATTGTAACAGACATACATTATACAGCATGGGGTTCATGATGAATAATTGGTAGGTTATTAGTGCTTAACAGATTAAGGGTACTTCCATTTATTACTGTGCTCCACTAAGGATGAGCATTAATTTTTTTTCAAAGCAAATTCACTGGAAACAGACAGTTTAAAATTTATGCTTGTAATGATTGCTACATGGTCCATTAAGACCACCTCTAAGTGAGCTTAATTTGTAGCAGATAAATGTACATGTCTACATATTTTTCAACGTAGTTTATGGTGCATCCTGCACAGCTGTGCCCAACTGATTAAATCCTCACAAAATTTAAATAGGAAACCCATTACATAGACAGTATTATATCCATTTATCATACAAACATTTTCAATTTAACTCTAAGTCTTTGTGCAGGATATTTTCACTGATTCATTAAATATGTATAGCAAGGCCATTTTCTCTTCTAGTTTGTTTTGTGCTTTTGTTTTCTGGGTTTGTTTGGATCTTCATTTTCACGTCTATCATCAAATAATTAAGAACTCCAGCAAATTGAACATCATCTACAACAATTATCTCAGTAATGATCCTAGATGTGACAGTCACTTAAAATCCTAGATCAAGAGAGCTCTTACCTAGGGAAAACAAGCAGGGCTATAACCACTCTGTAGGGAAAGGTGATTGGTAATAATACCCTCACTTCTCTGTCTGGATTGATACTGGACTCTGGATTTGTCTGGAGAGATAAATATGCTAGATGCTGGAAAATATTTGGATCACAGATGTTTCTCTTCTTTCTTCAGCATTTCCCATTCATGAATTCTGGGCACCTCCTGATTTTGTAAAAATCCTTTCTAGAATCCCATTCTGAACTGTTCAGCTTTATCTTGGCTTTACGTGTTTTCAGTGTCATATAAACCATAGTTTTGGCTTATAGAAATAGAATTAGAAGTATTTGTCCAATTTTAGAGACAATTTTACAGATCAAATTTAGCTGCTCTGGATTATTTGAAATCCCTCTTATGGTCATAGAGTAGTTTAAAGCTGTTAACTTCCCTTGCCCTGAGCCCTATGTAAAATTGGTGGTATGAATTCCTGTCAGTCAAATACTGCTCTACTTGGTTCAGACCCACAGAATTTTCTTTGGATCTGATAAAAGTCTTGTTCATCACATTCTGTGGTCTGCTAAAGTGAGCCTCTGCAACAGGGCACACGTTTATTAAGGTCAGTAGAACCTGCGCTGGCAGAACGCTGCAAAATAAGGAACAACTTTTGTTTAAGATGTAGGACTAACTTTGTTTATCTGAGAATAACAATAGGGAAACAAGATTTTAAAAGAACAAGAATAAATAATTCTTGTTCATTCGTGTCTGCATTCCCCTAATTAAATGCCAGAGACAGATTCTTTGCTCTTCTACAAACTGAACGAACAAACAGAGCCACAAGGAAGTGTTGACCTCCAAAATCTTCAAGAACTGACAATTTATTTTGAAAAGAAATGGCTGTTTAAAATACTGTATTTTTGATAGCTGGCTCTGTTTTCTTGGTATGTGTATAAAATTAAATCATATGGTCATTTTTTAGCAAACATGAGGATTTTAGAGAGAAATTAAAAGGATTTGGTAATTTTGCTTTTCTTAGTGCTGCAAATAGTGACAATGACTTATTACCACCTTCTTTTTAGTCTGTCGTCCTTGAAGCCATTAAATGATTTTTTTTCTCCCTAAAGTTGAGTGTCAGTCCCTATTCCACAGAAACACCAAAACTGGTAGGCCCAGGAATTAGTTTGAAAACCTTTCAGATTACAGAAACCATTTTATACTCCTGTATTTTGAAATGTGTTCTGGTATATTAGAATTTTGATTATACATTAGCAAATGAAATGATTGATTTTTTTTTCTGATTAAGATGCTGGTGTAACACTTTGCCAACTTACATGACTTTTCCATGGGATTTTAATGTAGGCTGATGTTTTTCAGGGCTTTTCACACATTTGCTCTGCTCAAGCCCCTTGTTTTGACTTCTCATTTCACTTGCTTTCTTTTTAAAAAGCCAAGAATCTGGGAAGGAAATAGGATTTCCAAGTAAGAACACTCAGACAGAGCCCATCTGTTCTTCCGAACATCAGCTTCAGCATAAATACAAGGACAGACTTTTAGAGCTACATCATCCTTGGAATATAGTGGGGAATGAAATTCCCAAATCTTGGAGAGACAGTCTAAATGTTTTAGGACAATTTAAGAGAATGGAAGATGTCCTTCATGTGAGAATGTTGGGTAAGAAGAAAACATTGTTAAAATGCTGAGGAATAATTTCAATATTGCAAATACTCAGGCACTCTGTGGGAAGACCCTGCACCTACAGTCAGTGCTGCTGCCTTGGGTGGGGACTGAAAACACTGGGGGAACCAAATGTCTCTTGTAAAATAGGAAAGTGCATCTCTGAATAAGCCCTATGAATGTGATCCTACTGACTTACTGTCTTAGAAGATTAGAGAAATCCTTAGGAACAGAGAAGTCAACCCATGGAAAAAAAAAAGTCCTAGATATTAATTTCTGTTCAAACATCACAAAGAGAAAGAAGCTGGCTGAGCTGGAATGCTCTTGATCAAGCCACAGGCTTGGTATCCAGTTTGTAAAGACCACTGAGGATTTGAGCACCAAGACCTGTGCCTCAGTTCATTCAGAGACAGCTGTTACAGAATCCAGTTTTTTCAGTAGCAATCAGTTGTGACCAGTGAAGTGCTGAATCCACGGTCTGGATCATAGGTGGGTTCCTCCAAATGTTAAAACAAGTTTGTCATCGCAGGTGTGGGAAGAATTTTGCAGATGTATATGATATTATTTCTAGATTTCAGGGAGATAATGTTTTAGAGGATAAAGAATTATAGGCAATAAGTTGCTTGCAGGTAGAGTCTAAGAGAGGAAACCTATTAACCAGGAATATTCGTGGCTGTCTAATATTAGTATCTGGTGATAGTTTTTTCATGGAAGCACAAAATTATGTCCTCAAAAAAACTCTGCATGATTTTTTTGGAGCCTTGCTTTTGATACCAAGGAATTGTTGTCTGTGGAATTCTAGTGTATACATACTCATTTCATCTACATGAAAAAGTTATTTGTGCTTGTGATTAAACTGTTTGCATGCTTAATGAATAAACATTTCAACAGAAGTGTTTATTCAAAAAGGCAAAACAGTGCAACTGTATGAACCTGAGGAGGTTTGTGTCACAATCTGTTATCTTGAAATCCTACCAAGACAAACTTACTTCAGGGGAGTCTGTTTTATTTTGCTGCTGGCAGCAGAATGATTAGTTGTAGAATAATCTTACAGAGAGCTGGTTGCTGATTAAAAAAATTTAGACTGCTCCCTGTGTTGTACTTTCAGAGTAATCTTCCTCACATTTTGATTTTTGAGGAATAGCTAAAGCATTAATAGAATATTGTTAAATAATTATTACACTTGGAATTATGAATGTAGCTAATTACAGTTATCTAAGAATCTGCCAGCCCTTCAGTCTAAGGTTAACTTTTTTGTAATAAATAAATGTATGAAAAAGACAAACTTGCTGCCTATTAGAACACAGAGGACTATATAATGATTTCTAGAATATTTCCAGGACAATGGAAGAATAATTGGTAACTGGTTTACAAGCAGGAAAATGACCCTCAATCTAGTGAGGATATTGAATGCAGTAACATTTGGGGTCCAAATTATATTAAGTGCTTAAATTCTTCAATTCTTGGGTGCTCAGCTGAACCATAGCCCCAATTCCATCTTAGCTTAACCTTTGTAGTTTAAATAAATTTATCAAAGTATGGCCAACTCAGAATATAGTTTAAGGTGAGACTGCAGCCCCAGCAGAGTCAGAGGTAGGACCTTGCTTTAAAGCTGAGCTAAACAGTTCAAGCAATTTCAGTGAACAAGAAAAAATTTATATCAATTAAAATATAGAAAATATTTTCTGTGTGAGAAAGGGACAAATGCAGTTAACAGTAGTTCTTCACATGTTTTTTTTCAATGGGGATATTTTTTTAATCCTCTAAATGATAACCAATTAAAATATATTCATGACAGAAGCTGACCTTTGTGAAAATACAATTTGTCCTCAGAAGCAGGAGGTTTGATAATCATATAGTCACCACAGCACACGTAAAATACTTGACTTGGAAAGCACAATGAATCATGTTTATTAAATTTTTTTTCAATTGAGTTGAATTGCAGTCAAATTGGAAATTTTAACAAAAAATAAACAAAATCTTCAAATTATAGAAATATGCAAATATTGCATCACTGCTCTAGAGGAAGCTGTGATTAGCAGTATTTAGGATTTTGGTGGCTTTTTGGTGCTTTTTGGTATATGATAATGTTTATGGTTTAGATCATTGCATTAAGTGGAGGTGTCATGAACTGTATTCTTTGGGCCCCCTCTGTGTCACATATCTTCTGATTATTCTACAGGGTTTTCTTTTTTTCCTTTCAAAGTATATATATTTTTTTTAACCGTAACTAATACATTCTATGCCTGAACATTTCATCACTGCTCACATATGGGAAATACAAAATGTTTTCACATAACTCTGCAATGTGATGTTAAACAGATTTAACACAGATTTAATACAAACATAATAAAACTAAGCTCCTCTAAATTTAAATCTCCTTAGAACATGAATTATTTTTATTTAGATTGAAAACTGAAAAAAATGGATTCTTTCTATATTGTTGAGCTGTTCTGTTTGTTTCCAAATTCTTCTTTAGAAGCCCTTTTTCCCCCTGAAACCGTAGTGATTTTCTCTCTTTTGATTTATTTCTTTCTGAATCATTGTCCCAGATCGTGTGTGCCTGCAAGGCATAGTGAGCTGCTTGGAGTGGATCCCCCAGTCTGCCTCTTGTAGGGGCTCTTTACCATGGTGTGCCAGCTGTTTTGCCCTCTGTTTTGGCTGTGTCTAAAAGCACAATGCAGAAAGTACTTTGGATATGCAATGTGCATAAACAGGACTGAAGAAGGTGATCAATAATATCTCTCTGGCTGAGCAGGGAGCTATCCAACTGGGAGCAATTTTGTGATGTTGCCAGGTTCTGGAATATGTTTCTTTGAAAGTTCTTGGGTCACAAAAAATTGCACAGAGCTGGTGAGTTGCTTTCAGAAGCAGAGAAAGCAAGAGAAAGCAGAAGGGAGAAGAACGAGGTGTTGGCTGGGTGGCAGTGAAGGGAAATGCTTACAGGTCCTAAACTTGTAGCTTATTTACATTTGGGAAAAAAACACCAGTCAGTGATAAAGGTCTGGTTCCAATATTGCCCCTTGAATTTATCAGCTTCCATTCCTTGATTTCCAGTGACTGTGAGCTGTGGAAGTTTACATGCTGGCCCTTATATGCCCCAGCAGCCTCTGGACAGCTGCCAGCTGCTGGGCATTCTGAATGACTGAACCCGCGCAGCGGAGCCGGGCAGAGGGGCTGCTTCTGCCTGTTCCATTGGTGCAGGCACACCAGGACACGTCCGGTCAAAAAATGTTCACTGCTGAAGTCCCTTGTGGCCAGCGTCATCTTCTAAAAGCTTCTCAGGAGAAGCATATTCTTCCCAAGTTCCCTTTGGCAACATGAGCAATTTTTTCTGCTATATTTTGTGGCTCATCCTTTGATTCATCCTTTAAGGATATGCCCTGGGCTGAAATCCTATTTGCACTATTAACTTTTTTTCTGTAATAACTCATTTAAAAACATCAGATGGTCTCTAAATAGGTGCTTTATTAATGTTTTGTTAAAAAATAATAAATTCTGTTCCTATTAAGTCAGAAATCTGCAGGCTCTGTGATGTAACCTTGACATTTCAAAGCTCTTTTAAAGACCTTGCAGAGCCTTCCTGATAGAGTGAAGAGTTTATTGTTTTATCAAAGGATACACTCAGAGGAACTGCTGATTTTTTTATTGAAGTGCTAATGTCTTAACCCTACTTGCACCTCAGATGTGAGGTCTGTATAAATGTATAATAAATATATAGTATATATAACTATATTTATATTCTTCAGAAAGAAAAATGGCTTCCAAAATCTAATTAGCTTTTTCTTTTCATTCTGCCTGATTAGTTTTTGTTATTTGATTTTGAATCCATTGTTTCTCTGATTAATTTTGTAGTGTAAGTATTGAAATCTAATTTAGTTGTCTGAATAAACAGTCTGTTTGGAAGTGGGAGGTCACTGATACTCCTTAGTCAGAATATTTTCTGAATGCAGTTCAGATGGCACCCTGGGTAGTAGAAAGTTAAGGAAAGCATCCAAAATCTTATGAAAAGAGTTCAAATGCATTTGTGCTGGCATATATGAGCTTGTTAGCCCATGGACAGACTCAGTCCTTCAGCTCAGTATTTATTTAATCCAGACAGAAATCATACTGCATGTGCAACTTTGTGAGGAGGAGGCATTTTTCTCAATTCCCTTCTACCTAGGTATATGGCATTTCTATCTTTGCTACCAAACACAAATTTAGCTTGTTATAACACCCTCCTTGAGCAGTGATGGAGTCCCACTAAAATATATCTTCTGACTCAAAGTTTAACACTGTGCCTCTGCTGCTGTAGCCAATATGTTGCTGTGAAAGCTCTTGGTGAGTACTTCTCCAGAATTATTTAAGGACTCGACCTTCTTCTGTGAAATATTAGCAGCATTATTGAGTTCTTTTTTAATAGTGTTTTTGTTATCTCTGCCCTTGTATGTTGCTTCATCCAAATGTTATAGCTTATTAGTTTATATGCTATTTCCATTGCAATTATAGCCAGAACAGGAAAGGTTGTTTACCTTTTTAGCACATTGTCACCCTGCATAATTTTTAGATCCTCATTTCTCTTTATTAGAGGTTCTTTAAGCCCTCAGCTCCCTCTGGATATCAAAGCATGCTTATGATATAAAGTGGCTAAAGTTTATGGAAGGATGTTGTTGCATTGGTGACAGTCTGTGGTGTTTTATTGGGGTTTGTGTGGGTGTGATCTCTTAGGTTAGTTAAATATCAGAGATCTGGTACAGCCTCTGCTGGAGCGACCTCATGGCTGTGCCAGAATAGAGAGATCTCTACCTGGTACCCCTCACCTCCAGTGTGGTGCCACCCTCTTCTGGAGTTTTCTTCCCCTGGCATAGATCAAATAGGGTAGGATGGAATGTATAAAGTGAGCAGCCTTGGTTGTCTGGGGATCTTTAAAAAACCCCCAAACCATTGGAAAATAAAGTGAAGCAGATGAAAATTATTGATGAGGCCCTGAGAAGATTATCCTGAAGAAAACAGTGTGATTTTCCTAATTTATTGCAATTTTCATTTTGCTTGTGTTCTGCTTGGTGGCTGTGTGGCCACTGTGTGCATTACCCAAGCACACCATACTCACAATAATTGAAATAAGGTCAGCTGGCCAGAGGATAAATCAGCCTATGCAAAGCATTGACAAGAACCTGGGCCCTACAAGTGCTCATGTGGCTTCAGTCTTCCTGGAGCTGATGTGGCAAAATTTCTTTTGGTCTGAGAGAAGGACATATGGATTAAAATTGCAAACACAAGCATTAGGAGAGCCTGGTCAGAATGTGTGGTTTCAGAGCCCTCTAGAGCAATCTGTGATACAAAATTATCTTTCTATACTATTCAATCATATTTCATTTTTAAAAATGCTATAGTAGTGGTTTACTTACATTTTAGAACATTTAAAATGTTTTGAAAATATTAGAAAGTTTAAATATTAAAATAATTATAGTAAAAGATGATTACTGTCACTCTGAACCAATTCTGTCTGATTTCCCTCAAAAAAAGTGTCTATAGGCCAGAATATACCTTTTCTAACATTGTCACTGGATGTCCTGGTAGATAATTAAAAGCAAAATGTGGCCATTTGATTCCCCAAACAGCAATAAAAATAGTGAACTCTGAAGAGTATGTATTTGGGGTATGAATGGTTGGTTTTTCTTTTAAATTGGGTTTATAGGGCTATTGTTAGTAGTGTCATTTCCTTTTTCACTGCATCCTTGAGAGTGGGTGTTTGCAGATGCACTATTACGAGAGCTACTCATTGTGATATCCTTTCTGAGTAAAGGCAGGCAGCCTGTGCTAATTGCTTTACTGAGACACTCTGCAATGTAATATAAAATGTCACTTCAGCCCTGTTCATAAAGACCTGAGTTTCCAAATGTTCAGTACATTACAATAAGTTTTGGGTTGGGCTAAATTGCACTATTGATTTTTTTGTAATTAGGTTTTAATGAATTGTATTCACTGAAGTTTACATTTGTTAAGGGACTTCAAAGATTGTATTGTGATCATTTAATTCACTTTATTTTTTTAATCCTTTGTGTGTGTGTGTGTGTGTGTGTGTGTGTGTGTATCTAACAGTAGAGACCTCCTGGAAATATTTTCTAGGTATCAGTATTTTTGTGTTAGCTTCCTTAAAGTCCAGCATTTGTCTTTCTCCAGCAAAATATGAATAAAATATGTAAGATTATAGGAATTTGGTTCGTCCAAGAGCTGCTAAGTAGTCCATATCTTAGAAATGTATGTTTTCTTACTGTTTGCTCCCCTGCATCTTTTGGATTAAACTGCTTGACTGAAACTGGTCAATAAGGGTTTTGTTGGACTTTTGTTCTTTTATGGTAGCTTCTATTTGGATTAATCTTTATCACTGGGCACTGAAAAGCTGTTTTTCCTTGTTAATGCTTAATCAAATAGTGTGGCAGCTGATAATCCCTTGTTCTGATTTAGTAACACACACTGTGTTCCAGGAGATTTTCTTATGCTGTTTTATTAAATTATGTGCTTCTGTAAGAAAAACACGTGTTCTACACCAGTCCTAGAATGCTGATTTAATGATGCTTATGCAGCTTAGCTTATTCTTGAAGGGTCAGGGTCTCTGCTGTAACTGTGTGTTTATGATCCATTTCACCCTCCTAAAGGAAAATAACTTTTTTTTTTTCTAAAGTACTTAGATAGTTTAAAAGTCCCTAAACAATTCGGGATTAGGAAATTGGAGATTCTCTACCTATGTGTGAGAGTTTCCTTTCTATTCCATATTCTAATTTACTGGATTTCCCCCATGCTGGAAATTAATCATTTTTGCTGAATGTAGTCATGCTCAGGAGGGTTTTCCTGTGGGCTGGGGTGAGGCTGGGTGGGTCAATGGTCCCTTCAGGGCAGGGCAGGGCAGCACCACCTTTGCTCTGGACAGCCCCTGCTCTCACTCAGGGACACTTCACTGCCACTGGTCCTTCTCTCTCTGAATGGGATCACAGCTCATCCCACACTCAGATCAACCAGTTCCTCCAGCTGCAGCAGCTCCCTCTGCCTATGAAAGAACATTTTCCAGCCATCCCCGTTTGCCAGCTCCAAGTGGAGGTGCTGCTCTCAGTGTGCCCAGCCCAGGACAGCCTGGCAGGGTTAGGGATGAACAAAGCTAAAGCATCCCAGAGGGATGTGTCATATTAGCTTGACTTAGTTCCGATGCTTTTGGATTGGAATTTTGGGATGTAAAACTGATTTGCAATGTGCAGAAAGTGATGTACAAGTGGCTGGATAGAGGGACCTTAATGATTTCTTTGATGCTGACCTACTCTGTGACACTGAGTACATAAGTCACTGAATCTTGCTGTGCTTGTATTCTTCCTATATACCTTTATTCTACACTTTATATTCAATCTGCAATATTTCAATATTTCACACCAAAAAAGCAAATATTTCTTGAAAGAAAAAAACCCCAATATTCCAGGTTGTGTTTAATTCTATATTATTTGCACTTGCTTACGTAAGAATAAGTCAAATTAGATTCAAATCATTCACAATCATTCTAGGTTCTGAATTTTACAATTTAATTTCAATAAGCATGGCCATCAAGAAGATATTTATCTTTCAAACCAAATGTTATACATACCTTTAGTTTCTTATTAGACTAAGCCACCCCCTGGTGAATTTATGCTGCTCTCCTTAGCTGGGAATCTATTGTGTCTTCCACAACTATTTGGGCATAAGAGCCTGAATTAGGCAATTAAAAAAGACATGGAGCTTTTACAACTGTGTCTAAATACTACTTCTAAATTTGTGCATGGCCATTTCCAAATAGAAATATTCACTTTGCACATGTGACTGTGCAGATTAAAGCCAACAATTTAAGTTTATGTTGTGAGTGCACTTGCATGTAAACCTTTATTATAAAATTTGGTCATGCACAACTTTGCTTTTTAAATAGGTTTTATTTTGTTTATTATTTGAGAAAAATTTCCATATGCATATATTTTCATGTTTTGTGTCTATTTTTAGAAAGTGTGACTGTAAATTGAACATACAGAATGGTAGGGTACAGTTTGGATATATCCAAGTATGTAACCTATGTAAATAAAAGCAAGGATAAGTGTCCCAAAGTGAACCTCAGGTCTGGCTAAACATGGAAAATTTCTTTGCCCTTTGGCTAAGGATGAATAGAAATTTCAGATGATAAGAATATATTCTTTGTGTTTCCTCATGGTTTCCTCTGGAATACCTATCCTTTAAATTACAGCTAATCTTGTTATAACTATCAGAACGTTTAATGCTGATGTTAATTTCCTCTCTGGCTATGAAATAGTTTGCCAGTAATATTGGTTGCAATCACTGCATGAAGCACTTGTACAAAATAGTGATAGACTTCTTATTTGTTGAGATATTAGCAACTGTTTACAAGGAGTGCTGCTAGCAGTGCTTTTTGTTCTTTAGAGCATTTTAGTACAATGTTAGTAAGGGTATTTATGAGTCTCTGGAGCAGGACATGGAGAGAAGAGGAAATATTTGGAGACAAAAGCAAATATTTCTAGATGAGCAGCTTCCTTCTCCTTTCCTCTTTGAAATATAATTTTATTTTTTAATAAATTTTCTTTACAGATTCCTTTCCCTGTGACAGCCTTCTTCAGTTTAAATCCATGCAGTCTTGCAGGACAATACCAAATAGCTATTGGGCAATTTAGAGAAAAAAAAATACAGATAAGCAACTCATTCTCCTCAGTTGCTGAATGAATTTCCAGACAGGCTAACCTTGATTTTGTATACATATAACTTTCACCTTCCTGAAAACTATAGAAGTCTGGTGTCTTCCAATGAAGTGAAACATGTCTGAATGAAATTGAAAGAAGGATGGAAGTGACATTAAAACAATGCAACAACAAAAAACAGTATGAAGAAAACCATCATTTTCCAGCAAATAAAATCTAGAAATCATAGAATTTAAAAAAGTTCTAACTAAAAAAAGTTTACTTGCATCATTACCTTGTCTGTTCCTATGTCAATACAGAAAAGTTCTTTGCAGCACATTTCCAAGGGTTTAATCCTTTTTAAAATACCCTAAATGACAGCGTTTCACAAGGATGCTTAGAAGACTATTACATGGCCAGATACATCTAATTATCAGTGCTTCCTTTCCAAAGGCAGCCTTTGCTCTGTTGCATCCTATTATTCCTACCCCTTGAGCCACATTAAATAGGTTTTTCTCCCTTCCTTGGGATGTTTGGGCTTAAGACACTTAAAGATACCTATCACTGATCTTTGAGTCTTGCTAAGAAGAGAAAAAACTGCTCCAATGGTAGAAGATGCAGGGATACAGCATTTTTTAACTGCTGGATGTAGTTTTCCTACACTGCGCTGCCATGCTTTTGAATAGTATGAGGTATTAAAGTATGCACTGTTTTCCTCCTTAATTCTTGAGTTAAAGTGGATTTTTTTTTAATTTGATCTTTTCAATTAACTTGTGTTACAATGGTTGGATCAGGCTGGGGATTTTCTAAATGTAAATGTTGCCCTGCTTTGTAGGTTAAATATCCTCTAAACTGCTTTGTTATTTCTGCTTGATCCAGGGTCTCCAGGGGACCAGGTCCACCTCATTTCCAAGGAGAAGATACTAAAATGGTTTTCTGTGAGACGTGCTACAATTATTTACAGCTGCACACTGCTTTGTTGAGGATATAATTATTCCTTACCATCAGTGATTTTCTTTTTCTCTTGTTCTACTGTCTAGTTATCAATGTTGCTGTTTGTCTTGGAGCTGCAGTTTTCCAGGAAAGAAAGCCTGGTTTAGTCAAGATAAGTGACCAAAACCATACTAGATTGCCAGCATTCTTGAGGTAAGAAGGTTGCTTTTATCTTTTTATCTTTTATCTTTTGACTTGCTGTTGTTCTTTGCTTGTGTGTTTATACTCCATGGTGAATTGCCCTTGAAGCCCTCTCCTGTCTGAGGACAAGTTCTGCAACTGAAGGCAAACAACTCCTGCATCACACACATGTGCAGGGATTCCACCTCCCTGTCACAGTAATTTGTCATGTGTCAATCAAGGGAATTTCAAAATGACCTTTGCAGGCTGCTCAGAGATCTTGTGGAGTCTCCTTCCATGAAGATATTCAAAAGCCAACCAGACACAGTCCTGACTAAAGTGCTCTACAGCATCCTGCCCAAGCAGGGAGGTTGGACCACCAGTGATGATTTCAAACCTCACCCATTTTATGATTCTGTCCTTCAATAAGAAAGAATCAATTTACTTTTTGATATTATTATTATTATTATTATTATTGCCTACTTTTAGAGAATAATTTCACCTAGTGTTTAGAAAATACAGGATTCTGAGGGAGTTGTATAAATATTATTCGCATTATAGCTGCAAACATAAAATAATTTAGTAATTACTGCCCCAGCATGGTTTATATTTAATATATTAATTATATTTGCATACATCAGGTATATACATGGAGACCTCAAAGTCATCTCTGTCACATTCCATGAGTCTGTGAGTCAGGTAAACATCTGCAGCCAGTACAAAAAGTGTGCTTAGTCAGGCAATTTATCAGGACCAGGCTAAAACTGCTTCTCACAACCCTTCCCTGCTAATTGAGCCAGGACATAAAATAGCATCTGCAAATGTTTGCCTCTTGATCCCAAACCAAGGAATCATTGTCAGGCTGCTTGCAGAGTATACCTCAAATGCAACATGTTAAGAAAAGCACTAGAGCAGACAACTGAATGCAACTTTCTTAAGTACTAGAGGTAAGGCTGACTGATTAAGTCCGTGTTAAATGTTATCATTGTTAAATTCAGCTTTATCATCAGTAAAATATATGTGGCTGTTGCAGAAAACGATGTTATTCTGGCAGTAAAAATCAGCGTCTGTCCAAGGTTGTGTGCAAAAGATTTCTCTTTTAACATTGATTGGTTTTTGTCTTGATAAAATTAATGGTGATTGTTAATGATTTTCATAATCACTACTGTAAGCCATAGCTAAAGTTCTATGAAGATAAGGAAGTTTGTAAAAGTAAATACAATTTCAGATACACCTGTGCCTAAGCACATTCCCCTGTTTTTTAAATTGTTCTCAAGCTGCTTGTGCCCCAACCACTCTTTGCTGTTTGCCAGTTACCTCCCTGGGCAGCGCCACAAAGCATTAAAAACCTGCTCTGGAGTTGCAAGAGATCTGAGCAGGCAGAACACACTGTACAATGGCTTTTTCATTTTAACCAAAAACCGACATACTCCAACGCTAAAAACTGAACACTTTGTCAGGATGAAAATTTTGCCCAAGCAAATTATATTTCTACTAACAAACATGTTCTAGAAGCTACATATTACCTGTAGAAAAAATTGATGCAGGCAAATAAATTGAACATCATATTGAGTGAAAGTTGCTCATATTTTGCTAGATCCTTAGACAAACTAATGTGAACTACTTGTATAGGCTTGCTGGGCTTCATCCAGTAGACACAAGGACAGTGATCTCTAGACAGTATATTCATAACATAATTAAAACATCCATTTCAGGGATCCCCCAGCAAGTCTCAACAAGCAATATCATTATCACTTGAACTAACTTTGCTACTTAATAAGTTTTATGTGATGAGCTCACGGTCTGTCTAATTGGCTGGACATCTAAGCATTTCACATGAAAATGGGCTTGATCTTACTCATAGAATATAATTGTGACAAATATTAAATGTGATGGTAATCAGGCAGCAAACTAAAGAGAAGGGCTTAAAGACTCATTTTTAGATATAGAATGCAGATGATGGAGAGAGCATCTGGTTTTGCAAGTCATATTCCTTATATGTGAATACGACTGCTATAGCTATTTTCTATTCTAATGAGGTTTCTGAATTACAAAATATATCTGTTTTTCCTGTTGCATTGATCAGCAGAGATGGTCAGCTTCCTTCCTCTCATCTTCTCGTCATCTATCTCCTTGTTTATCACATTTTATAGACTACACTTCTAGTATTTTCTTGCTTCTCTATAAGAGGTCGAAAGAGAAATTCAAAGGAGTCTGGAGATAAGTAGTCAAGTAATCTAGTTTATCTTCTTTACATTGACTTTTGTTCATCACTTGAGTTGTTGCTTCATAGACAAGATATTCTAATTAGGCACAGAGAACATCATCCAGGAGTAGGGTACTGACCTTCAACTTCAATGAAGTATTATGGGAGTCAGTCTTAAACACTGCATTTGCCGTTGTTATGATGAACAAACAAACTAGGGCAACAAATGGTTCATCTGTATCAGCATTTTAGGAAGTTTCTTTTTGAGAAAGACAATTCTTTTTGAATTTTAAACAGCAGTATTTACAGCAAAATAATTTTTTTTAAGGTACAAAAAATCTATTGAAAAAACAGAAATTCCCAGAATATTTCAAAACTACTGATTATGTCTAATCAATAGATATTATTTCTTAAAAATGGAAACACTTCTATCTCATTCCAGCTAGATGGGGCTCTACAAGAGCTACTGGAGCTGTTTGTGGTTTCTTTCCATAAAACTAGTTAAATATTAAATTTTATTAATTGATCGTAGTTCTGAAGGAGACATTTTCTTCTCCTGTTTCCCACAGTACCTGCAAAGGGAAAAGCACTGCCAGTATTAATGAAGGGAAGCCAGTTGATGTAATCTTTTGGGATTTCAGTAAAGCTTTCAGTACTGTCTCTTGCAGTCTCCTTCTGGATGAGCTATGCCACATTCAGTGGGACAAGCACATGGTGTGAGCCCCTGGCACAAAGGCTGAGCTGAACGGGGCCGTGGGGCCCAGCACCGCCAGCCGGGCCAGGCAGGGCATTGTCCCACTCTGCTTGGAGCTGGGACTCACCTCCAGGGCTGGGACAGCTTTGGGGACTCAATGGAGGACAGACTTTGAGCCACTAAAGAGTGTCCAGAGGGGCCCACAAGGCAGGAAAGACATTGAGCCATTAGAGAGTGTCCAAAGGAGGCCACGAGGATGGTGAAGGGCCTCGAAGAGAAGCCGTGTGAGGAGCAGCTGAGGGTGCTTGCTCTGTTCAGCCTGGAGCAGAGGAGGCTGAGGGGAGACCTCAGTTCAGGTACAGCTTCCTTGAGAGGGGAACAGGAGGGGCAGGCACTGATCTCTGCTCTGTGTGACAGTGACAGGAGGGGAGGGAATGGCATGAAACTGTCTCAGGGAGGTTTAGGTTGGATATCAGGAAAAGGTACCAGAGGGTGGTTGGCCACTGACCAGGCTCCCCAGGGCAGTGGGCCCAGCACCAGGCTGACGAGCTCAGGAAGAGTTTGGACAATGCTCTTGAGACCAGGGGGGATTGCTGGAGTGTCCTGTGAGGGACCAGGAGCTGAACTTCAAAGATCTTTGTGGGTCCCACTTGGGATAGCCTATGAATATATCTATATATTCTGTGATATTCTATGATTAAATACGGGATGTCTTACTTATGTAGAGGGAAATATATTCTTGTAAATTTGAGAAATCTAAAAAGTGAGAAATTTAGAGAAATCTAACTCTAGTGAATGAGAAACTGACCTTTGTGCATGTGTAAAAAAATCTGTACCTTCCTTCTTCTGACTTTGTGATGTTGTTTATTTTAAATTGCTGCTTGGAAAAGCTCTGTTTTAAATTTTTAAAATTCACTCAAAGGGAAAAAATGTAAGTTCAGACCTTCACTGAAATCAGTGTGAGTGACCTTTGGCTTTACTTGAAGCTTTACTTATTTTTGAGATGCATTGGTTTACCATATACCAAATAAAGATGTTATTGTATGTCAGAGAAATTGTCCTCTAGAAATGTCCATTTGTCCATTTCTTTCTGTTGCCTGTAAAGTGATTTCAGGCAACTACCTAGATACAGATGTCTGTGTAGATTCAGACACTTAGCAGACAAATGGAAATGCCCCTTTTATGCTACCCTTCTCATGTTTATTTCCTGACTTCAAGGACTGAGCTCTAGTCTTTTATCCTCAATTAATGCAGGAATGAAAACATGATTTTCATTTGCTTTCCACTTCTATTTTAAGAAAGGAAACAATTGTTTTGAGGGAAATCTGGAGTTGGTTTATGTTAGTGCTCAATTAAACATAATTTAGACCAGGGTAAATATTAGGATTTCTGACTTCAGCACAAGAATAACAGATTTTTCTTTCTTTAAGGAAAATAGCCTGTTTGCTTTACTGCCAAGCATTGACGCTTTCAGTATGTTCAAGCCTAGAAGGCTGAAAACAACGACACAGATGTGGTTCACGTAGGGCTCAGCAGCATGGTGCTTCAGTGTTCTGGCTTGTTGGAAAGCTTCCAGGGGATTTAGAAAAAGAACATACTGAAGAATTACAAACTGTTGTTTTGCCAATCAGTTGGAAAGATGTGCTTTTTCAGCATGATTCAAATTAGCTTTGTTAATTTTTATTTGTTTTCATCAAAATTTCCCCGCACAGAACAAAATATTTAGTCACAGACCTGTTATCTATGTACCTGTTATAGTTAAAATGGTTATGTATCAATCCAAATAATTTTAGAATACCCTGTTTATTAAGGGGCTTATGTGTCTCCTAGGTGATTATAGGAACAAAGTGCCGGTATACTGCATCACAACAAGGTAAATCCATTATTACTTTAGGAATGGAGTTGTTGGAGCCCAGTTTGTGTTTTGTACAGGGAGTTTATTTGACTGTTTTAAACCTGTAAATCCTAATCACAAGACTATATGTAATAGGTTTCTTTCTTGAACATGAACATCTTACTATCACACAGGCTTTGTGGGGTGGTGAAAAGGACTGTAGGAAAATACTCTTCAGTGATGCTGCTCTCCTTTACTGGTGTCCCTAAGAACTGGTGTCACCAAAACACAGACCAATGTGGAGGCATTTTTATAAAGTGTAGTTAAGTCTTCTTGGTTATGTAAGATTAAGACATATCAAAGTTTTCTCATACAAAAATTTTCAGATCGAAATCAGGAGTGGTTTTACAGGGAGGACTTTCCAGGCTTTTCACATAGTAATAAAATATGATACAGAGCAGCACGGTATCAATAAATCTACAGGATAAAGGTCAGGTTTACATCGATGGACAGAGCCAGCAAATACATTTGTTCCTGCAATGTCTGTGTTTTAAATGCCACCCTCTGATGAACCTGGTGCAGAAATACACTTCTGGGTTTGATGAGATGTCAGTTTTGTTCAGTGCTGATCAAATAAGATGAATGAAAGTGAAACAAGAGCAAAAATATTACTTCTGTCATTTATTTTTTATGCATTACAGGAAGTGGGTCAGTCAGTGAGATTTCTCTTAAACAAATAGCAATCACTGCACAATATCACCCATTGATCTATTTCACAGCAGGCAATGGCCTTTTTGTCAGAAAGGACACACAATTCAAATACCACAGAAGACGTAGAAATGCCCATGACAGGTTTAAAAAGTGTCTTCCCCTCCTTTTACTTGCCAGGCCATTCTCCACAAATCAATCTTGGCTGTAAAGGCAGGGCATTGCAAAAACACTTCCACATCTATAGGGAAGACAGATATTCTTAAAAAAAAAAAAAAAAAAAAAAAAAAAAAAGTGTCATGTAACTATTGTCTAAGGTAAAGGAAATCACCGTTTAGCAAAAAATGATCTGTTTTCTATGATACATTAAAAAAAAGACCAGAGCAAATTGCAATTGCATGAGTCATTTTGTGCAACTGTAGCAATTTGAAGAGCCAATACTTAGGATGAATGATGTATCCTATCATTGATTCATCTTTAGAAATGTTATCAAATGTGAGAGTCTATATATCCCATAGGACTGTAAATATCTGTTAAAAAATATTTGTGAATAGATGGTTCTGAAAATGGGATACTTCCCTTTACACTTAATTTGCTTGTGAAATGATTTTAAATCATTTAAGTGCAATATCCAGCTTTGAATGACTCCAAGCAACTTTCATGTGTCTGAAATGAGGCAACTAAATCCAATATCACCATCTAAATAAATAAATGATTTGAGTTCCTAAGAATTTATAACCTGCATGGAGGTAAATGTTATTTCCAGTTTATTACCTGTGTGTCAGCACAGCTGAAAGGCAAGACAAGATATTCTCTAATAGTATCTTACAGTCAAATGGGGAAAGTCCCCTTTATAGGAGTTATTTATTCTAATAACTGAATTATTTCACTTTGCTTGACAAGTTGCTTAGGTTGACCATAAAATTCATAGATTATATCTTCTTCTGAAGGATGTGTATTTTAATGCTGTTGCACCCATAAGCAGAATTGTTTTGATTTAATTCTAAAGTCTTTGTCTGTTGCTTTAATATAATATTTTTGGGGGGCAAATAATAAAACCTGTAACACCTAATGACTCTCTGAAATAACATTTCTCTACTAATGAACCAAAATGTGTATGAAATACTGAGAGCTTTCCACATCCAACTGAAATCTGGGTTTACAGATAGCCTGCAATCTTCATTTTATAATTTTTATTTTTAGAGGCAAAAATAACCCTCACTTTCCTCTTCAAAAGAGGGGAGGAGTATAACAGCACTAAAGAAAGAAAAAGAGGGTTATAGAAACAAGTTAAAATGAGGAGAAAGACACCTACATTTATGTGGCTGATTTCTTCCTGCTCTGTCCACTTGTTGGAGTATATATTGATATTTAACCATTTACCATTCAATACATAAAGCCTGCAGACCTTAACCATGGTAACCATTCTATCACTCGCTATTTAATATATTATTTATTCATATGCCTTATTCTTGCAATTTCCAGCAAGGCAATTAAAAGCATATGTTCATGTCTTCTACTGTATAAGGTTTTTAGGGAAAAAAAATCAAGATATAATACATTTTACATTCTCAATAGTTCTGCAGCTTTTCAGAATCTTTTTAAAACTTGAAGCAGCCATAACAAGAGAAGATCTGAGAATAACTCTCATTGTGGCAAATCTTGAGTCCATAAGAATGACTTCTTTTTCTCTCCACTGTATTTTAAGAACATAGCATCATTTTTACTATATCTTAATCAATAAAAAATAAATAATATTGGTATTTGAGGATTCTTGCTGTGCTTTCCATTATGACTTTTTATATGGCACCAGATAGCATCTTTACTTAGTGATATGCTGTTATGAAATGGAATTGTTAATGAGTATAAATTCATAACATTTTAGGGCAATGGTGCAAGGTACATATTACTATTCACACTTGCATTAAATAATGAGATAATACAAAAGTAAAACAAACCCAAGACTCTTTTAAAGACTGGCTGGAGATCTCCAAGGTCCATAGCAGATATTCTAATGTGAAATCCTTCCTGTGGAAGGAGGACAGCTGCACTTCCCCAAGTCCATGTTTTCATCTCTCAGGTCTGTGAGATTGTTGCTCTCCCTAAAGCACCTTCCTTACCATCATTACCTTATATGATTGACCTTTTAATGGTGAGGGGGAGCAGAGAGGGTGTGGTAAAGGATCCACCCAGTGAGACTTTTGGCTGTGTGCTCTTTCACCTTTGCAGGGATGGAGGCTGAGAGTGTTGCAGTGGCAATGAATTTGGTGGCTGTCTTTGGGACATAGTAATAATTTTGAAAATTTTGAGGACAGGTGGCATTTGATAAGCATGGGGTGGGCTATCCCATGGATTTCTTCTTGCAGTGGCAAATAGTTTAACTCACCTTTACTGATTAAGCAGTTGTTTTTATATATGGTTTCCAGTAGTACCTTATAAATGACTTTAATTTACGGTTCATTACATGTCTATGCCTCCAAATCCCCATGCAATAATTTGTATCCTTTCCCTTGATAGTTTAATTGTTTGTAATTTTTTTGATGGTAACTTCTTTATAATCCAATCCAACAGCTTCTTTCCATTGCTTTTGAATAATAAATCTTTAGGCATTTTTTATTCAAATGATCATAGGTACTTATTTTGTAACTCTTTTTAATGTGGGTAACACAAATAGTATTATTCTTACACCTCCTTGGGGAAAAAAATGCACCACAAAAATGTATTTCTTTACATTAATACAAAATAGAACATCTAATTAGATTTGCTAGTGTAGCTGACAAATGATCTGCATATACTATAAATGGGGCACATATATCACGGCTGCTTGCACTTTAGTTGGAGTTTTATGGTGCCTTACTACTGTATAAACATCAGTGTAAAAAAAAGGTTTATTTCCAAATAATAGAGCTTCATCTTACTTAAGTCTTTACATGGGTTTTTAGTATTCAAAACCCTGCAATACAATCCCTGGGACTTTAGATTCATGAGAGAATATTTGTGTAAAGGAAACTCTGTGGAAAAACCCAAAAGGAACACTTCTAAGGGGAAGGTTAGAAAAGGATTACAAACCCTATGATGGCCATGTTTTATAAAGAAACTTTCTCTTCACAATGTCATTAAAGTATTTCACATAATGGGCATGGAACTTCAAATATATTTATAATGTAATAAAGTATATTTGAAGGATAAGTTAATCCTGCCAATTTGTTAATGGAACTTTTTTTACATCTAATTTTCCACACCTGACTCTAATGTCATTTCCTATCACATCAAAGATGAAAAAGTACATGTAATAGTTGCTTTGCTCTCACTACTTGATGAAAAGGTTTTTTAAAAAATTAGAATATTCACTAACACCTACTAGATGCTTTCTAGCTGTTGCTGTGATAGGCAATTTTAGAAAAATCTGCTTTGTTTGAGAATTATAAAAATTCAGTATGTGTGTTTCCAAATGCAGGCCAACTTTGTTATAGTCTTTCAAGCCTTGTGAAATGAATCTACTGTTTTGCAGAGTTGCTAAATACCAGATATATTAAGCTCATGCCACATCTTAAATCTTCTATTAAAATCTTCACAAAGCTATAAAATGAAATTAATGAAAGAAATTAATGGGCATAATTCGGTCCATTAAATTTGCCCTTTTACCCTATGTAAATAGAAGTTTGCCAATTTTTATGGCAGTAGTTTCTAAACCCTTATGGGTGGATGTAACATCTTTGTAATAGTTGACATTTTATGTATTCAACTGTTTTACCCTTCTTTCTTTTACTGCTGTAGTGACTTTTTCCCATGTCCAAACTATCATTGGAATATGAAATTTCTTTCTGAATTACCCTCCTATCTTCAAATCTTGTAATTCTGAGTGCAGAAAGCTCTTCCTTTATCAGTGCAAGCAGAAATGGAGCAGAAGTTTAGGCTGCTTCTGTAAGTAAGATCATCAGCACACTAAAGTTCAAAGCGTGTGAGCAGACATCCTAACAAACATGGCAGGCTTAAATGAGGCAGACAGTTTTTGTAGGATGTTCATAGTCCCTGAGAAGCAGCTTTTGCTTCATTTTTTTCCCTCCCAAAGCAAAGCCTGGCATCCAGAAATTTGTTTAAGGCCTTTCAGTTCTCTAAATACTTGGCATTTTTCCATGTTTAGATTCAGATTTTAGGATGTAAAAAAGGTAGGCCTGTTATAATCACCAATAAGTGGCAACTTTTGTGACCTTGGCTTTTGTATATTGCAGATAGTAAAAAATTCAAAAGTAATTATGGGAAAATTTGATTCATCATTGATAGTCCCTACATGCCCAGTCATCATAAATAATTAGAGAGAGGAAAGACAAATATGCAGAAGGTCAATTAAAACATCACAGTGTCAGTTAGAATAAAATATGATCATAAAGAATTCTATTAAAAATAAATTTTAGGATGGGAGTGTTTCCTAAATTTCTAGTAATATAGTTTTCTGATTTTTTGCCTCTATTATTTTGGTGTACCAGGTCTTAGGTAACTTTCCTTATGTGCTGCTTAATTTATTCTTACTTTCTTAAAAAACTGTCCTGATTCCATATAAATGGACGTAACTCAGCTGATAATTGAATATTGACAAGAAATTGAACATTTTACCAGTCATCTACCCTCACTTTGTTTTTTGGATGGCTTTACTCATTATCCTTCAAAAAAGAACACAGGATCTTACTGGCTGTAATCACAGTTACAGAGATACTCATTGAGACAGTTTTCCCACATTCCTACTGCTTTTTGCATTCCTCACATAAATACAGATGCACCTAGGCATATACGCCTGCAGGATTGGTTCTGGCCGAGATGTAATAAACAGGGGAAAAAATCTGTTCAGGTAGGATTTATCTTTTCTCTAGTGATGTCACATCACTTTTAAACTAGGTTAGTGACCCTGGGAATAGGAAAGGAAAGTTCAGTTTGTGTCTGTTTTCTCTTCTGAGTCTACTGAAAGTGCTCTCCTAGCAATCTGAGTATTCTCTCTGGTCAGTTCATCAGAAGTAGCTGAGTCAGATATCATAAAATAACTAACCCACATGCACTTGCTAAAAGCTCAAGCACATCATACTCATTGTTTAATTTCTTTAATAGCTACAGGTTTATTGTAGCAATAAAATATGCTGTAGCATGTCAATTCAAAAACACTGTTCCTTCTTTGTAAAGAGGCTGTTCAGAGATTATCAAAGTACCACTCAAGAAAGTAGATGACTGTGTTAGTGAAAAGACTGAGAGTTTTCATCTTGAGCTGCAGAATTTATCCTGGAGAAATCTGTGGTGCAGAGAGCTGAATGTATGTATCTACATTTTAATTAAAAGTTAAGAAGTTAGAGTCCTGGCTGTACTGAAATGTCACTGAGTTACTATTGGAACACATACAGCTGATGTCAATAGTCATTTTCAAACTCTGCTGAATCTGAAGGAGGGCGAGAGATCAGTGTTAAGTGAGAAGTTACTGATGTAACCCTCATGGGCATAGCTGAGAATGTTCGTGCTGAAGGAGTGGATCACAAAAGAAAATGGTTCTCAGACAAAGTGTTTATGATTAGTGAGGACAGAAATGGAGCCCAAAGAAAATGTTAAATAAAAAAATTTGAAAGTGGTTATACAAAATCAAGAGAGCAAGTCAGAATAGAAGATGCACCAGAGAGAGTAGTTGTTCAGGAGAGATGTCTGGGAAAGAATCTTATTGATGGGAGATTTTATACCACCAACTAAGGTTATTAAACCAGAAACCAGAGAAATCCTGAGAGAAGAAAAGCATGTGATTGATGTGAGTAAAAATATTTTGAAGAAAATAGAACATTATTGAAGAATATTGATTATGCAGGGGAAATAAACCATGTCCATGAAAAGCTGAAGCAGCATCTCCCACTGAAAGGGTCAAAAATACATATTTCAAAAGTGAATTATATCCTAAAAGAACTTAAAATTGATAAGGGTAGAGGGAAGAAAACTGGACAGTGACCTTCCAGTTGGATGAGACTGACATGGTGCAAAGGAAAGGTGGCTGAAGGAGGTAGGAGTGTAGGAACTACAGAACAATTTCTGTAGGGTTGCATGTCAGCTTGTTAAAAACTGGCAGGGATTTAAAAGAACACAGTCAATAGAGAGGGTAAGGCATGAAGGCCTCATAAATGGGATTTATAACTGAGAATTTGAGTGACTCCCTCACTGCTCTTAGAAATACTTATTGTGGGGAGAAAGATGGAGTATGAATATATAAAGAAGGTGTTGAAGATGAAACCAATACCAGAAAAAGAGGTTAATTATTTTAGTAGTTTAATTATCACAATCAGAAGCCATTAATGGATTTTCAGGAGTAATGCTTGAGTGATTTGTCTAATAGATAAGTGGTGCTTTGAAAAATATTTTAAGATTAAAATTCTCAGAATGATTTGGTTTTCCTTAACATTAATAATCCAACTATAACATAGTTTTTTCTCTTTCAATAGTGCTTGAGTAATTTCTTCTTTATATCCTTTGTTAGCCCTGCCCAAACACCACTTTAATCACATTTCTTGCCCTAAATCTTACTTCATCTTCTCCCTCTTTTTCTCCCCACAACTGCACAGCTCTGTACCCTTCTTTGTACCCACATACTGCCTGCTAAATCTGCAACATTTTAATTTCGTCAAGCACTTGATCTTCCCAACCCACTGCCATTCCCTGTTTCCTTGGGACTCACTGGGCACCACCAACAAGAAACAGGAATGGAAGGTAAAGGTGCCAGGGGTGCAGCACAGCTTTGAGTGGTCTGGGTCTGCTCCTGCATGGATGAGCTTCTCTTAAGGACTCTTTCAGGAAAGTCTGAGAGGCTGAAAGGCAGCGATCCCCAGTAGTCTGTCACGTGCCAGTTCTTCAGTGCTGCACTAAGATTTGGGACACTGTTTCAGTGCTGAAATGGTGCCCTAGAGAAGACTACATTCAGCCCAGATGCCAATACTTGACTGTCTGGTACCTTCCCCCAATCTATTTCTTAAAGTTATGTGCCATGTTTCGGCTTAAAATGCAGAGTTTTCCACAGTATGTTTTGCCAGCAAATGCTTGTTTTTTTGAGATTTTCCAAAGCCTGCATTTTGAGCTGTGCTCTGGAATTAGCTGAACATATGTTCCCCAGCTGAAGCTCTCTGTGTGGGGCTGTGTGGGACTGTGCAAGAGGGAACAGGCAGAGCTGGTGGCAGAGCTCCTTCCAGGTGAGGGGAGAAAGTGTCTGATCTCAGGTCTTGTCCAGGAACCACATCCTGGGAGGTGCAGAGCAGCTCCCTGTGCACTCTCAGCTTTCATGTTGTTGTGTAGGTTCACGTCTACCCTGAGTGTGCTCAGGAGCTCTCCCTTCTGACAGTCCTGACACACCACAAGGCGGCCCTTTCCTTGTGCTACACGTTGGAATGGAGATCTTGCAGCTCTGCAAACAGAGCAGTGGAATTGCCAGGACAGCCCTGTCTGAGCCTCCTGCTGGCGCTGGACAGCCAGTGTCCCATAAAGGGAGGAGCAAGGATGACTCTCCATGCTTTACTCTGATCCCATTTGCTTGATAGAATTTTAAAATTACTTGTGTTTCTTCTTCATCTAATTTTCCCAGTTGCTCCTAGTGCACATTTGATGACCTTTTGAGTTTATTCTGAGTTTACAGTCCCTTTCCGTCTGAAATACACTCTACTCCTTTCATACTTTATTCCTTATTTTATGAAAAATACTAACAATATGTATTTTTCATGAGCTGTTATTTTTATTAAATTCAGTTTACTAATCATAATAATCACTGGCAACACAGAGACCTCAAAGAAAAATGACAAAAAGCAGCAAAATGAGAATTTATGCTATGAATGTGTCAGCTGCTATAATCTAGGAGATATTACACAAGCACCAAGAAGCTTCAGCCATTTTTAAACCTGGACCTTACAAAAACCTCTTTTGCTAAAGTTTTGAATTTTTAGGATTTGTTGTTTCTATAATATTTTTTGTTTGTTGACTTGTTGGTTTTTTTGATAGTAGAACTGAAATATCAAGAATCTTTTCTACAGGATTTCAGTCCAAGTCTTAAAAATCGAGTATTTTATCATTTATCTTATAAATTTAATTGTGATTCCATCCTCTCTTTTTAGGCACATTTTACCTGACTTCCACTAATAACTCACATTTCCTTCTACTCCTTTCTAGAGGATCTGCATAAAAACTTGTCTTAAGCAGACTCTGAAGCCCTGGGCCCATAAATACTGAGAACTTTTTAGAAGGCTAATTCCTTCATTTCTCCCATGTCATAATTGCTTTGCTCATTAAGAGATTTCTGCATTAAATTTATATTTGTATTTTTTTACATCTTATATTTGAAAACATGAATATATAATGTCTCCCTGGAACTCTGCACCATTATGATGAAAGATAGAAATGGAGTCTAAGACAGACATGTTTAATTAGTGAGAAAACTTGACATTTTCAGTGTTTAGACTAGACAGGGAAAAAGCCAAGTGCAAAGAAGTGGTTTGGGGTGATTTTTTTTTAGATTGCTGACAGAAAATAATTGTTTTAACACAAATCAAAATGAAACTTTTCAACTTTTGTAGTGTATCAAAGGCCATTAGAGTTAAGGTTCAATACTTATTCACAAATCCAAATATTCCAATTCCTACCTAAGTGGGAGGAAATACTTTATCATTTTTGAGAGATAACCCCTCAAATTCTATAAATGGCGATTGAAGAACTGTGTCTTCATTAATAAAAATATCACTTGGCACATCATGAGGGTGGGTGGTCAAGTTTTGGGTTCAACTGCTGGGGTCATTTTTTTATCAATTGGCAATGGAATTTTCAATCTTTGGAAGTCAGTTGTTCTTTGATGAGGAATGAGTGATTCAGTAGAAAGAAGCAGGAACAGTTCAATTTCACACAGCCTTCTAATTCAGGGTTAGAGGATGAAACAGCAGAACCTACAGAATCTGAGAGCTAGGGCCCTTAGGATTTAGCTAGGGCCAACTTTCTCATCTGTGAAGTTGTGTTTTTCATTATATCTGACATTTTTTGAGGGTGAGTTTTGTTACAGATTATTAGCCTATGGCACTGGGCTGGGAAGATGAGACTTCACTGAGATACAGAACCCATAAAAAAAGAGTGAACAATTGAAATTACAGGGTTATTGTTATCTTGTTGTCAAGGTAGCTTGAGGTTGGTTTTGCACTGAGAGGAATTCAGCTTGCTTTTATGTGTGATACTAGGAAATGAATTCAGTGCCCAGTATGCCCCAACACTAATTATAAAACTTTCTAAAAACAAGAATAAACCCAAACCAACTCTTTCCAGCTTCCTTTCACTGTTTAACTCTTCTCATGCATCTCTGAAACCACTGTATTGATTTACACAATTGAGAGCTTTAAATGTGATTGATTAGCTGGATCCTCTTTTGTCCTGGGTTATGTATATTCATGGAAGGAACAGAAGAGATAACTTTGCATCAGAGCTTTGCCTTAGGGATGTTATTTAGGATGTTTAGGAGTAAATCCTGGATTTACTGCCATTAGCTTAGAAGGGAATAAGCCCATATCAGCAAGGAACTAATAACTTTCTGGGTAGCTGCTGTGCAGCTAATCAGGTAAGAAGCATATCACAGTCATCAAGTATTACCAGCTTATTAAATAAAGGGAAGAAAGAAAGTTTCTAGGAGAATTTAAGGAGAACCATCTGAGAAGCCTGGAGACATCTTTGTTCAGCCTTCCTTGGTACATGCAGGGGTTTAAGCCAGTGAGCAGATGCCCTCTGGAGAACCTCTACGGAAATTATCAAAATTGACCAATGATGTTTGGAAAAAAATTAGGACGTAGTCCAACTTGTATATGTTCGAGGTACTGTGTTTAGGCAGAATGACAAGATGGGAGCAAATGGCTGGGTAGAAGTTTGCATTTTTAAAAGATCTGTAAAACCGAGGAAACAATCTAAGTTCATTGTCAATGGCAATCGAACAAGCAGTTTTGGATTTAATCTGCAATAAGGAAAATTAAGATCAGTTAGTAGGAAAAAAACCTTTTAAAGGTAATGGCAGCAATGCATTTGCATAGATTGCCTGGAGAGATTTTGGAATCCTTGTAATTGGAAGTTTTTAAAAAGACAGTCTAGACAAATATCTGTCAAGATTAATATGTTTGATCTTGCCTTGGAAGAGAGGATGGATGAAATGACCTCTTGAGGTCTCTTCCAGCCCTGTTATGAATCTATAAAATAATGTTTTAGCTCCCAGGGGAGAAAAGAACTATGCAAGCACAGAGAATCTGCTATAAATGACCTTTGATATTTTTGTTGACAAAATTCAGAAGCAATCTCAGTATATAGCCAGTAATGAAATAAAATTATGCAAACTAACATTAATCTCTCATTTCTTCAATCAGAATCCTATATGAATATTTCTGTATCCCCTGTCACTTAAGACTTCTTGTAGTAAATAAAACTGGGATTTTGTTTGCAGAGTGAAGATCTTAATAATTTTTCAAATTAACATATTTGTTGTCCCACTGCCATGGAAATTCTCCTGTTCTCTCCAAGGCAAGGTTGTCAAGAAAGTGCACTGATAAACTGGACTTGGTCTGGAAAGTGGCCTTGTGCAGAGCACCATATGACTTATTTGTGAAAAGTGCCTTCACTTCCTGTCTTCAGAGACAGCTGGAATCTGGCTTTAAAAAGAGATTGCTTATAAAGCTCTGGTCACTAAGAAAGCTCATTTCTCTCTGAAATTCCCTAGACCAATGGTTTTTAACATTTTTCAGTTTTTAAAATTCTTTGGAAGGCATTGATTATAGAATAGTGATGCTAAGGTTATAAATTGATGGTAAGAGATTTGCAACAATAATAGGAAGAAAGCCCAGCCTGAGCTCACAGGAATCTGCAGTCACAGACCAAACCCCCCTACTGCACATCTGTAGTGTGACAGAGGCAAAACTGTAGCTCACCATAGGAAAAGGGTGAGATCTTCTGACAACAACCTTAAAGACACCTTTTTGTTTACCTTGTAGATGAGTCTTCTGTGGGAATTATCATAAAAATGTAAGGGAAAATGTTGTCATATATGCATATATTTAACAGGAATTTTATACTATTATCTCTTTCTTACCTAAGTTTCATACCTATTCGGTGTTTTCTGGTGAGCAGCTCCTCTGAGCACATCCTTCCTCTCTCACCAGGTAACCAACTGACTCCAATTCCCTTCCTGCTTCAGGGTGCATCATCTTACCAAGCCAACCCACTCTTTCATAGCTCTTGTGGTTCTTACTAGTTACAGCTGTGGCCTTTTGAAGTTAGGCCTTCTCATTTTTGATTATTGGCCCAGCTGCAACTCCTTTAGGGGTAAGATTACTTTCTATACCATCTCTATTCTATCCCCCCACAGGAAAATAGTAAAAGGGCAGAGTTTCTGAAGAACAAGATATTTCAAATTGGAAGAGACCCCTGGTGATCTCTAGTTTTGCCTCCTCCTAAAAGCAGTGTTAACCCTGACAGAGCAGGTCTCCAGGGCTTTATCCACAGGCGTCCCCAGAAGTCCCAGGGACAGGAGATTGCCCAAGCCCTCTGGGCCAGCTCTTCCACCACGTGACTTTGCTGTTGTTTTTGTGGGTCTTTGCCATCTTTAGATCCTCTCAGCCTTTCAAGGGTGCAGGAAGACTTTTCCCCACAGTTACAATGTCTGTGGAACACCAGCCAGAGCAGCTCTCAGTGTACTTTGGAATCATTATTCTTTGTTAACAAAGCATAAAGTTTAGTTGCCTTTGAGTATTTGAGAACCTTTGGTGAAAACTATATTTATGTTAATTGAGATGTTTCTCACACAAAGATATTTTACTGTCACATAAAAAAGAAACCCAAAAAAGTCCTATCCCTTTTTACATCTGAAATATTCAAAACTGAAAAAATATTAGCTCAAGGGCTAATTTAATAAGAAAATGCAAGTACAATTATCTCTTAGTTAATTAAAGAACATTGAGATTATCAGAAAAGATTAATCTACCATGTTGAAGAAAGCCTTATACAATCATTATATTGAAAAGACTTGTGTAATTGATTTCATTGCTTTCAAATAAGTTGGTCCTGGAAATACAATTAGACATCAGAATGCAGGAAAAAATTAGCTTATTTTGTATCATCAAAATAAAAAACAAGAAAGAGTTCAGTATACTCCCCATATATGTGAAAAGCTTTTTCTAAACAAATAAATTAATTCATCTTTACCAGGAAGCAACAGAGATAAATAGTTCTTCTATCTTCAAAGAAGACAAGTTTTCAATAACTAATATTCTTGAAAGAAAATTGATTATAATTCTTTTTCAAATAGTATAATATAATTTTGGAGAATATTCCTTTTTCTGTGTAATTTGCATAAACATTAAATTAAAGCAAATTAATAAAAAAACCTCTCTTAAATTCTAATCCAGTGAAGCTGCAAAACACAATGGGATGGGGAGGGAAGAGGAGCAGGATGCAGGAACTGCAGTGTAAGTGCAAGATGATGCCTGCTGCTCAAGTCTGCTCTGAATATTATTGGGACAATTTTCTATATGGTAGCACAGAAAAGCACAAAACACACACAGAGGAGGAATGGTGTTTAAGAGTCAAGCCTGAAAAATGGCAGGACATCACAGTTCACCTGGTGGGGCTGAGGACAAGCTCTTCTTTTGTCCGAGGGGCAGGATCTCCCACTGAAGATGATTAAGCTTTTAATGCAGACATACAGGGCCTGATGAGTGACTTCTCTGAACGGCTCACGTTGTTTAATAAATATTTTCAGGTTTGGAAGAATTCTTGCAATGTTTTTGTAAATAACTTGATTGAACTTTTGTCTTATAACAGTGGGAGAAGTGTCCTGTTTGCTGCCAACTCAGTTCTCACAGTGTGTTCAGTGCTGCACAAATGGTAGGGACTTTTGTCCTTATTTATTCATTGGCAACAGTTTGAAGCAAAACTGTAACCCCCCCTTGGGACACTTGACAGGGTTTTTGCATCACATAAAACATGTCCTGAAAGCAGCAAAATGTTTTCTTGCCAGCTGAAACAGATGTAATATGCTGCTCTCAATTTGTTTTGCCCTAATTCTTAAACCATGTAACATTTGTTACCTTTGATAGCACTCTCAGTTAGCTCTTTAAGAATATCTTAGAACAGGCTTAACATGCTCATTTTCTCTGTGCTACTACTTCAGTTTATATCCTCTCTAATGCATATGAGCTTTTAAATTATTTATTATGGGCAATGTTATTTAGAAGAATATGAATCAAAATGATAGATTTTAAGAAATAAAATGATCACTTTTCCATCTCTTAGGAATCACATGAATGCATATTCCTGCTTATTTTGACAGAGGAGAGAAAGAGAGGTTAAATGACTTTCCTACAGAGATCAGTGAGACTGTTGAGGTACACTCACATATGTCATTAACTTTCTCACAACAAAATGAGGCATTTGGAAGAATATTCAGTTCTCTTAAAAATTGAATCTCCTTTGATCTGGGCTCTAGTAATAACTTGAACAATAACATCAAGTAGAAGAGGAGAGCCTACTAGAATTCTCTCAATGTACGCTTATATTTTCCTCTCGGTTATTTTTGTCTATGTCCTCAGGCTGAGGGGGAGAAAATGGCCAGTTTTCCGAAGCTCTGAGGGCTTTTTCCATTTGATAAACAGACAAATCAATGGGGCAGCACTTTTACATCTTGCAGTTATTTGGCTTTACACAATAACAGTTTTTAATTTCTCTCTAGATAACTTTTGACGTAAACAAATGTGTATGTGTGTCCCCACTTTTTTCCCCCTCTGCTTCTCTAAAATCTGGAACTGGGGAGATTTATTTGCAGAACATAATAGTATAAATAACTATCAAATATACTGGTATCAATGAGTATTGAGCAGCATTAGGAGGCTGCAGTTGAATAACACTGCAGATTAGAATTGCAAAATCAACAGCTGATTTCATAATTAACAGAAAAAGAAGTTCAAGGAACAAGGAGTCTTTATTTCTTCTCTTTGTGTTGAAGTGGACTGTTGCTCCAGTTATTCATGATAGACAAAAGAATGCCAAAACACCCCTCATTCAGGACCTCTGTTCATCTGACAGAAGCTGACATATGTAGGGTTAGGATTTCCTCCTCTGTGACATTTCTAGGAGTGTAGGACACAAGAGATAAGCATGAGCTAAGACAGCTTTTGCAATCAAACCCTGTAGCTTGATGAATGCATGGCATTTGGGTCTATTGATCAGTGACACAAGAACAAGGAGAAAAGGCATTAAGATACATTGTTGTCAAAGCTATTCAGAGGTTTCAATTTTCCTTCTGATAGTGCTATTTAAGCAGAAAATTTATACAATGAAATGGAGACAATTCTTGTAAAGGTATAGCTTATTAAAAAGAAAATGTTAAAAAATTGTGCTCCTGCTCTAAGAAAAAAGTTTTAAAAACTTTTCAAATGCCAACAACCCAAAACATCAATACTGAGCTGGGCTGAGGAAAAGATCTCTTTTTGACAGCACTTCATATTTGTGCTACCTGCCTTTAGGAACACAGGAATACCTGTTAGCTGGGGTAAATATTTCAGTCATTTGCTATAAATTCTGAAATGTTGTTTGCAAAGTTAACCTATAGCTGTTGAGACCCTCACTATTAATTAGTGTACACTGAGATTTACATCTGGAGCAGTTATTCTTTGTCACTTATTGTTATACACATAAACACAGGTGGTTTTCCTCTTTAATAAAAGATTACCCTCTTTAAAAAAAAGATTAGCATGTATTTACAGTATAATCTCTATACATGCTGCTAAGTATTTCTGCTTCCCAGAAGAAATATCTCTAGGTGTTTAAGTTGTATGATTATTATTTTCTTATCATTCCAAGGCAAAACTTAGGAAATGAGAGAGGGGAATGAAATGAGGGACATTTTATGTGCTTTTTTTCAATGCTTCACTGCTTTTTTTGCTGACATAGATGAGATGAACCAAACTGAATATAACATCTTTCTCTCAGCAACACAGAACACTGATACTTTCTCCTCTATTTATCAAAGCTGAACTCTTTTATGCACTTGTGTGAGCAACAGGAAATGTTTATTATAGAACAGTTATGTATTATATAGTAGCTCTTTATATTAAGGGATATTTCACCTGCTGTATCTTAGACCTGCATAGGTGTGACAGTATATTTATAGCTGTTCAAATGTTCATGAATTGGGGTTTTCTTTTCTGTCTGTAGGTTACACCTGTAACTAAAAGAAGTGAAGTGCTTCTTATAACTTTGGGAGAATAAAAAAAGGCTGCCATGTTCTAGGGTTTGCAGCAAACATTGTAATGAATCTTGATATTGAAATATTCCTTGGAGAAGACCTGATTTCTGCTTAGTTTGAAAAAGGAAATAGTGAGGAGTGGTTTTGTGTTTTGTAGTGACTGCAAAAAAACCCTGCTAAAATAATTATGCAGATCTTTCCCACACTCTGGAGTTTTGGCACTTCCCATCTAAAATTAGAATTTGTTTTGGTTTTTGTTTGTTTGAGGTAGTAGCATACTAAGCAATACTTAGGATTAGTTAACTCAGCAACACAGAATATGAGAGAAACAGACATGAGAGAAAGAGGTAGCAATTTTTCTAATCCTTAATTATAACCCTTTCTTTGATTGATGACATATAAGAAATTAGTGCCTTACAGGGTGTAATTTCCAAACACCTAAGAGGTTATACATTTATTTGATTTCAAATGAAGTCTCTTGAGTTGGTTTATTTGCCATCACAAAGAATGTGAAATAAATAGCAATGTTCTTTGCTCTTTACACCAGAGCAGGTAATATAAAAACCTTTAAATATAACTGTGTGCTTTGGGTTTGAAATACTGGACCTACCTGAATATACAAACATACACATGAAACTATGGCAGTGATGAATGCACAGCCTTGCACTATCCTGAAGCTCAGAAAAGGGAAAATATACTTACTGAATAAAAAGATTAGTGCTGGTGTGAGCTACACGTGGGAATCAACTCCTGAAAAAGGAAAACTCTTACATAGTTCTGTTTTCCTTTGTCACCTAAAGGAATGAACTTTGGTTCAGTGTAAGTACATTTTCAGTTGAAAATATGCTACAGAGTTTAAAGCTCTGTGCAGCTTCCATTTGAAGTAAATCACATAATGTGCTAAAGTTGTTCAAATTACATACTGAGCATAAAATGAGGCTAAGTTCTAATGCTTACTGTAATGCATAAATGACACTGGGTAATTATTTCACCACATAACTGAGGATAAATTTAGTCCTAGGCACGTGCATACCATGTACATCCAGCATGACTGTAGTGTATACATTAGGCATACATCTTAATTATTGAGGGAAATACTGCAATATCACTCCTTCTGAACAGTACCTTAACTCTTCCCCATCCTTTTCTGTCCTTCCATTAGTTTGAACATGTTATTGTCAGCAGACTGTGTTTGTCACGGAGCTGGCTTTGTGTGCCAAAGACAAGGAGTGCCTGTGTATTGCTCAAGGTGGGAGTCTCAATTCACATTGGTCTGGAACTTCATATCTTTCTTCATATCTTCAAAACTTCATATCTTTCTGGGACTTTTTTATCCTTCCTGATTTGGGAAATTTGCAGAAAAGATTCAGATGAGAAATGAATGTACTGCTGACGGAATGTAGATCTGCAAGTTGTGGAGAATAGCTTGCTTGCATCCTGCTTTATGAAGGGAATCTTAATGTAAATTGAAATGAAGTTTTAAATGCTGAAATGTACCATAGATTTTAAAATATTATTTCCCTAGTTCATTTTTCCTGTAACAAAACTCATTCCGAATTTTTCCATTTTTCCAGATATTTATTCACTGTGGAAATACTTTTTCTGTGTTTTCTGTATTTATCTTAGGCCCATAGAATGGCTTGGGTTGGAAGGGACCTTAAAGCTCATCTGGTTCCACCCCCCTGCTGTGGGCAGTGACACCTTCCACTGACCAGGTTACTCAGAGACCCCTCCAGCCCAGCCTTGAGCACTTCCAGGGATCCAGGGGCAGCTGCAGCCGTGCCAGGGCCTCCCCACCCTCCCAGGGTTTCTGGGGGGTGTTCTCTAGGAAGCTTATTCCAACTGCAGTAACTCAGCATCTCTCAGTAACACGGGCAGTGCTGCCTCCTGCACTCCCTGTGGAGCATATGGCTCCTGCAACAATATTGACTCTGTGTCTACAAATCACACAACAAAGGCTGAACTGTGAAGAACTGCAGATGATGAAAAACTAGAATTCCCATTTTGCAATTCAGCCTGTGTCCCATTTTCTCTTTTTATTTCACCCTGCTTGAATAATTAATGTGGGACTATTTAGGAGATATCCATGAAAGCATATTCAACATAATACAATTACAGAAAAATTATTATTAAAATATTATATATTTTCTATGAAAAACATTGGCAATGTTTTTATCAATCAACCTATTGGTCATGATTATGAGCTTGTGGACATTACCTTCTTCCAAGGATTTTGTGGGGGGAGGAGTGAATTTTTAATGTTTTAATCAAATAATATGAATTTTCTCCAGTTTTCTGGGAAATTGTTGTTCCTGCGTTCTGAACCTCCAAAGTGATATGGAGATTAGTAAGTTTGGGGCTGATATTATTTTGGCATTAACAGAAATGTATCGGCTTGAGGACAGGCAGACTTCTATTCTCATGTGGAAGGGGCACTGCTGCCAGCAGGGCAGATTCAGAGCCCACTACACACAAAGATACCTTCTGGAGCAAAGCGTATAAATGGTTGTTATGAGAGCTGAGCTATAAAAAGGCTGAGTGAAATATGGCATCACTAAAATGCATAGCAAAACCCAGTGTGATTTCCATGCTGCCAGATTTTGATTCTAATTCAGCAGAGGTTTCTAGAATGAGAGGAAAGGTCAGACACACAAACATGCATTAAGCAAAAATATAATAGATTTTAGTCAAAACTTACTTTTATTGACCTGATATTTCCTAAATTTTAATATGGTCATGACTGTTCTCCTCAGAAAGTCTAGTTTGAAATAAGATTTAGAAAGTGTTGATAACTTTCTATAACTAATCAAAAATATAATTATGAATCTCTGGAAAATTAAACTGCAAACTGTATGACAAATTTGAATGGTTTCTAAATGAATGCCTAAATTTGGAGGCAGTACTGTTACTTTAAGAGCAGCAGTTCTGATCTTCTGACATGAAGACAAACAAGAAACACCCTTAAATATACATTGGTGCAAGTAATTTTACCAGTTGGCCCTTCCAGTACACATTGTGAGACAGAATACTCAAAGAACAGGTAGCTGCTGGATTAATTACATCTAACATTTACTTTTCTTGTAAATGTGTTCATGTGTTTTAAGAGTTCACTAAGATAAACCTGATGATATTCAGAATATTACTGTTGGCATAGTATCATTGTTCCCTTCCAATCAAAGGGAGAAAAATAGAAAATAAGAGCTAGGTTTTTGCTGTATAACAGGCAAATCATTGTTACAGGAGATACTGAAGTGTTTCTTAAATGTTGACTTCTAATTATTTTGGTATCTGCAAATATCTAACAAAATTAAAATCTTCCTAAAAAGCAGTTGTTTGGGAGTAGAATAAAATACCTTCACCATTTGAGGCACTACAAAATTTCTAGGTACTTATCAGAAGGTTATGGGACTGTTCAGAGCCTTAGTGTCTTGACTGATTCAGATGCACACAGGGGTTGTGTTGGTTCCAGTGGGATTTGCCATCTCATTCTGTATTATTGCTGACACCAAAGTTAAAGCTACATAAGCTCTTCAAGGCAGGCAAGGCTTTGCTTGTGTGGTTCTTACCATTTTTTTTGGCATGAATCTTCTGATCATAAACCTAAGTGTTCCCATCAGGCACACATTTATAAGTGAGTCTAAAATGATTCTCACAAGCAGTTGCAAGAGCATGTCAGTGACTTACCTGCCCACAGGAAAGTCAAAGTCAAATTGTTCCTTAGATGGAATCCAACAGAGCTGAAGGAATTGAAATGTTCAGAGTGAGATCTACAAATCCCCATTTCATTTTCATGAGTATTATGAAGATTCCTTTGATCCTTACTGAGGTATTTCCTGAGAGTACTTCATCCTGCAGAGGGTGGGTCTCACCTGCTCTGACATGCAAAGCACGCTGGAAAGAAGCAGCCTAGCAGCCTTCGGAAGGCTCGGGCTGTTTTGTAGATATATCTTACTGAACTCTTGCCTTGCTGCCACAAGGAACACCACCATGCTGTATTAGTTACCCTTTTCTGGAAATGTTTATCCTGTCTGTTCATAGTTTCAGTTTATGTAAAGGTAAGAGGAAAACGTATAAGCAAACTTGAACAAGAATTGCTGAAAATTATTGAATTCTTAAAAATTATCTGAGTCTTTTACTCAACAGACAACTTTCCAACCTGCTTGTCTCTTTCTTGAGCTTTGCTCACTGCCAGGGCCAATGTGAAATCTTCCTTCAAGAAGCTTTCTTTGTACGTGAAAGAAGAGAGACTTTGTACTTTTCTTGCTCATTTTATGATAATTACCACCAGCACAGAAAAAAAAGGAGTAAAATTATGGATTTCTAAATGTACATCTTCCAGTAAAGTGGAGATAGCAGTGATGATTGTGAGAACAGAGATGGGAACAAACACTCACCAGGTTCAAAAGAAAGAAAACACACAAATGAGTCACTTCATTCTAGACTTGCGTCAGGCAACACAGGAGGTACTGAGTCTCTCTCTCTCTCTCTCTCTTTCTCTTCTTTTCAAAATTTTTCCCTAAAGCCATGATAAAACACAACTGATGACTACTGGCAATTTTAATTCCACATGCTGCTTTCCCAACAACGCTCAGATTTAACTCCCTAAATCTTATTTTTTAATGGAATAAATATTACCTCTGTTTCCTACTTACAAAATAGGAAAACACGCCAGGATTTTAAAGCATTTAATCAGTTGGAACAGAGAAATAATAGGCTCTGTTTGCTGGAATGTTCATAGATGCAAACACTAGTGATAAAGTCACTTCCAACCTCTCTTTATGTCTAAAATAATCTTCACTTTTATTTGGTCACTCTTGCCATGGTTTCTTAGAAACAACCAAAAATTAAAAATAAGAATACTCCAGAATCTATCCCTCTTCTGACCTTCCCAGTGTTTATATTGCTAAATTAAATTTCTGAAGCATTTTCTGGGAGGAATGACAAGAGCCATATGGAGAGAAAGGCAAGCTGTAGAGGATAATCATGCACTTAGTTCTGAGCTAAAGTATTCTCACCTCCAAAGAGCTCCTAAAAAGTTTGATTTTTCCAACAAGTGTATCTGAGGTGTATCCTTCCGATCCTTACTTCTCAAGAAAAAACATTTTATTGCTACAGCTGTACTCTGCTTTTTTTCCTCTGTAATTTTAAAGATAGGCAGGATTTCCCTCCCTCACTGTTGGCACCTGAATATTTAGTAGAGAGCTTCTTGTATATATAGTGCCCCGACTATGTCTTTGAATTCCCAAATTGTGCTGTTCTTTCATTATTAACACTTACCAACACTTATTTACAGCTTCAAATTATAAAGTTTATTATGAAAGACTGCAAACAGTAAGGGCTCTTTACTGAAGGTGATATAAACACTGCTGCAAAAATCCTCTTCAGGCTCCATAACATTGTAGTACTTCACGCCACTTGAACATGGATTGGAAGTAGGTCAGGCTTTTTTAATCTCTTTTCTTTCAATTTGATTTGATCACAATAAAATTTCAAAAGAGGAGGGTCTCTGCAGGGGCAAGTTTTGGTGAAGACTCAAGTAACATAGAGAACTTGGGCTTTGCAAGTTGATTTCACACTCAATGATTTATGTAAGGGACTTCAGGACTCCTTTGCTGCTACAAAAGTCAAACTTGTTTTTGCTGAGGTTTTAATGTGTTGACAATATTTGCAAGATATTTGGACAAATTATTTGAACAGGACATTTTTAGGCTTTCTTAGCCACATACGAGGTGCTGATGATCCTGTCCACATTCCTGAGCTTTCACACTTGTATTACACTTTTCCTCTCAAAATGCCTTGGTTTTGGTTACATTAGCCATGCTGAGTTACCATCAGAGGTCTCATTTCACAGACAAGATAACCAATGCAACAAAGCACGTTGAGTCTGATACCACAAATTCTGTAATAAGGCAGCTCTACTGACAATTAAACAGAGCGATAGCTGGTTAACCTTAAGGAAGTGATGTCAATTCTGAGAAGACAGAATAAACTTGGCTTTTGTTAGGATTAGCAAAAATTCAATAGCAGGCGGGGCCAAATAAAGCTGTGTGAATTGCAAGGTCTGCTTAGATTCTGAGAAAGATTTGCTGGGTGATTGCTGCAGTGAATTGCCTTTCATTCTGTTTCCACCGTGACCTATGGGTGCTCTATCTGGATAGGTAGAACCAATTCATGTGGCACCTTGCAATATCTCAAAAGACAGAAACCTTCCAAGCTGCCTTGCAGAAGGTGAAATCAAAAAGACAGAAATGTGGAAGGGTTTGAGCTGGTTTCTTTTCTCTGCTAGCCAGAGATGACATCAGCATCAGGACTTGAAGCAGTTTGTTCAGTTGGTGCTGGTGACTCTATCCTGTGCAGTACCTGAGAGGGAGGTTTTCCTTTCATGCTCCTTCATACTCACAGCAGCAGTAGGAGACTACAATCTGTTAAGGCTAAACTCTCTTTTATTGCTTTCCTTTCACAATCAAATGATTTTTTGGTAGTTATTAAGGTCTTTTGAAAAAAACATAGACATTAGCATATTACTAATTTAGAAAGCAGCTCCTCAATAAATGCCTGTCATGCAGAGCACATGTTCCACTGTGCACTTTGCTTATGTTGATACTGCTGTTTCCATTTTTATTTCAGCTGAGTAAGAGAAGTCTACCCAAAAACTTGCCTTCTAATCATGTGGATGGGAAAGGATTTTAGGCACATAAATTGCAGAACTAATTAAGGTGGATTTGCAGCAATCCACCCAATCCCTAGGGATTTTACTGAGTGAATCTCCTGGTCATTGCACATATGAAAACCTACAGAGCTAGGTAGCGACTCACAGGCACAGAGAGAGCTAATTTTCATTTACCACCATTGGTACATTTCTAGGGATTGTATGGAATATGAAGCTTTCAGAAATGTGGACCTTTATGATTTTAAGGTTTATGTTTTTAAAGCTAATCAGCGGATGTTGATATTAAATTCTCTTTTAAATCCATTTAATTTTTTTAAAAAAAGCTCATCTTCAGCAACTATTGATTTTAATAGATTAAATAAATAATTAGAGCAAAACAACCATTCAAAATTTTTTGTGAAAGTTCTGTTTACTATCTTATGTTTCCTATGTACATAGGTGACTATTGCTGTGACAAACCACTGGTGTGTGACTTGCTATTGCTAGAAATAATCTTACCTCTCAGAACCCTGTATTGTCATATTTTATTGCTTATTTCCCAGTGTAGGTTAGCACTTTAAGACAGACATTGCTAACATTAAAGCTAATATAATTTCAAAGATCCCTGGTTGCTTGATAACAGTCTGTGACCCTGCTGACCTCTGTGATAAGACTCCTGAGCATCTCTTTTAATTTCACGTATTGAAAGGTAGATTCTCAAGTTAAATAGGACAAAATTATTAATGAATTCCTTCAGAAATGTTAAAAGTAATAGAATCAAAGTAAAATTCAGAACCAGTTGGGCTTTACTATTGGAATAAAGCTCTGCATAATAATGTGCAAGCTTAGGGCAAACCTGTGTGCATGTCCTTTGTTGGGCAGGCTCAGAATGGGTCTTGAATTCTCCCCTGTGATTATTTTGATTTAACAGCAAAAAATTATCCCAATTTTAAAGCAATTTCTTACATTAAATTCTTTTAATTCCCAAATAAAACAGATTATCAGGTTTTTTTAGAGATGTTACCATTGCTAACAGAGATCTCGATGCTTATTGAAGATATTTCTTTTTAGTTATTCCTTTATGTCTAAAAGCATGCAGGTTTTATTAAATGTAAAATACTGAAAGGAACACAGAATTCATATTACATAGCATGTCCTGCTGTGGCCTTGCTTTGCCAAAGAAATGTAGCAAAAATGTGCTGGTAATATCCTTTGTCTTCATTATAAGGATCTGTGTTACTACATTCTTTCTGATGTAAGGCCATTTACCTTGACTCCCAACTACATTTAATCTCATTACATTCACTGTCATTATAGCAACATCTTTATTCCACTTGAAAGACTTTAAAGCTCTGGAGATGATATTACAGTAAGGACAGAATATGCTTTATTGAATAGGGTCCTGTGTAAATTCCAGATATGATCACACCATCCATTTTTATGAGCCACTTCACATGATGCTGGGTTAATGCAGCAATTGTGATTCTTCCAGTTAAATATAGGGATGGAAAATCAGACCATGAATAAGCATCTTAAATATTTTGGTATTCAGAGGACCAAAAAAAGAGGTATTAAGAGATCTTAATATAGATCCTGACTTAAAAAAGAACTTCTGTACTTTTCCTGCAAATGCTTCTACAAAATCAAAACATGCATAAATACAAATGCTAATGTTAGAAATAAGAGTAAATTAATTCTGAGACAGGAAATGACATCACTGTAACTTATCCTTAGTCTAGAACTCAATACTACAAGGATCATATTGGATTTTGTAATATTCATAACAAAATCTACAGGGCTGAGTTGAATAAGCCTTACCCACTGGAAAAGAAAATATCTAATTTGGGCTTCTTGTCAGGGAATCAGTATTACACTGGAAAATTTCACTGATAAAATGCTTTAGAAAACTGAAAAAGCCAGAGAGGCAGTATTGGGATTTCCAAGTCTTGTACAGCTCATGAACAGCCATGGGGCTGTTAAAGGTGACCCCAGTGCTAAGTCCTGCCAAGCAGGACTCCCAGTAAGGTGGTGAAACACAACAAACTACTGTGTGTGCTTCTCTCTGTCCAGCTCTCTTAGGCCTGGAAAGCAGATGGCTGAAAAATATAACTTTGTTCTGGATTCCCTCTTTCACCTGCTGTATTCTTGCAGGTGGCTGCACAGAGTAGCAAGAAAGGGTGCATGGGATCAGATAAACTTCTTTCTTCATGACTAGTTCCAGATAGTAGAATAAATAGATGTGAAATATGTGAAATTAATGGCTCGTAAGATCTTCGTGAAAAAAAACAGAACATTTAGTGCATGTCTGAATAAAGCATTCTTGAAATACTCAGCATGACCATGCTGATAAATAGACTTACCAAATGACTGAAGGGAAAATCATTAGTTCTTGCCTTTGGTCAGTGATAATGTTGTATGATCTTGTCATTTATTATGGTAGATTTTATTAGGTATGTTATTATAGGTTGCCCATAAAATTTTATGTACTGGTAGAAATAAAATTATACTTTATCAGATTATTTCTCTGCCTCTAACTATTCTAGATGGGTGAAAACAGAGATTTGCAAGGTGTAGAACTTCTTAATGAATACAGATGTAGAAGAAGATGATGTTAAAGATGATTCTGTCAGCTCTGTAGTCTTTGAAGCTACAGCATCCAGTGCAAATCCAGGGACTGACCCATGGGAAGAGTAACATTAAAACCTGCTAGTTTTATAGAAATAGCTTCTAAAGATTTGATTTTCCCTGGAGAGTGGCTACATAATGTAAATACTGGGTATGTCTGAGGACAGTATATGAAGAATATCTTTCCTGTTTTTTTCAGGGGCAGGTTTTCTGCTAGATTAGTTTAAGTAAATCGTGTTGCTAATTGGTTCAGATAATTTAGGTAAATGGTGGTTTTTGAAGACTACTTACTGTGCAAGATTAGTCATATGAATAGAAATAATTGCCTATCTAGCCATCTCAGTAACCTCTGCTATTCTCTCCTTTTTATCTCACTTTACAAAGCAACTTCATCAGGCCATAATAAGCGTTACTCAAACAGAGCCTGTAAGCCTTGCTTTGAAGGGGCATATAAATGATGAAAGGGGAGAGAAGACAGGCAGGAAATAGAACTCAGTGAGGTTACAGATTCTTGCAGATTTTTCTTCCAAACTGTTATTCAGTAAAAAGGTTTCCCTTTCCCTCTTGTCACAGAACCAGACTTCTGTGCGAGCTGTTCCTGGCTAATCCATGGCACAGTTTCTTCATCATTTCTATTGAACTGGGGAGACATAAGATCAGGCTGACACAGGGCTTCCTCACAAAAAGATGCATTGGTTTTTCCCCTGAACACAGCTCTCATTACAGAGGAACACAATCTAATTTCCACTTATACAATGGATGGGTCCCACAGTTCACAAAAATGTATGGAGGGAAAGGGTGTGTTACAAACCTATCACTTCATCTTGGTTTCTCAGTTTATCCCCAAATGCCATTTGTATTTTCTTTTCATACGTAATTCCATACAGCCTCCTCTAGGAGTGACATTGGTACCAGGGTGCAGGTGACTGAATTCCTAGTGCAGTGTTGGGACTCTCTGGGATCTTCTCAGAAAGATGACTCCCTACTGCAACTCATTTTGATAGTCCTGAAAAATCTTTTCTGAAGCACTGTTTTGAGCAGTCTTTAGTATTAAATTTCGTGTTACCTAGTTATTTTGTTAAAGAGTTTTGCTCCATAATTAAGTAATGACTTTATTACTTTACTCCATTCTGATCAACCAAGAAAAGAATTTTTTCATCTTCTATTCCCACTCAGACACATCCTGCTTTTATCTAAAAATGAAGAGATTTGATCTTGTGTTTTTCTCTCCTGTATTAATCAGATCTAGTTTAATATTGGGAGATACCAAGTAATCCCTGTTTAGAAAGTTTTGTGTTCTGGAAATGCTGCTTTTGTCACTCCACTGCTATGAAATAGTAACGGGTTGGTTGCTTTTGCCACTGGCTCTCCAGCATGCTGGGAACTGTTCCTTCTTCAAAAGAATCCAGAAAGGTCTCTTGATTTTGTAGTTCTAAAACTCATGCACCTAAAACCAAAAGGTTGATACAATTTGCCCCTTTGGAAAGAGAAAACCTAAAAATGGCAGCTGTACAAACCTGTAGCAGAATTGTAGAAACAGTTAAATCTACAGAAAAAGAAAGAGTGACCTAACATTTTTTATCAGACTTCATGTGAGTTTGTTTATGTAAAAATTGGAAAAAGGAAGCATGCAAGGCATTCCTAGTAGATATGCTTTGACCTACCCCAAGTGTTTTAAATTATTCCCAAATTCATAATTCTTAAGGAGCATTTTTGTTTGAGATAAAAAAAGGTAGATAAAACAAGAGAAGGTGTTTGTACATTTGGAATCCAAATTACTTGCTGACACAGAATTGTTTTACTACTCCTCCCAACTGGATTTTAATTCAGAAATTTGAGAGATTTTACAAAGCTAATAATTTGCTTTGATCCTGTGAATACATTTCCCTTGAATCAAGACAATATCAATAGGAGAAAACAATACATGAGAGGCTGGAAAACCATTTTCCTATGCTCTGAAAAGGTAGCTCTCCAATGACAATTGGGAGCATATTCTACAATCTCAAGGAAAAAAGTGCAGGAAAAACTTGTGAGGGTCTCTCAATGGAACACATCCGTATATAGTGTTGGGGATGACTCAGGTTCACTTTGTCCTTCACCACCTTGTCATCAATTTTTTTCCCTTGAGCTGGCTGCTGGGAACAATTTTCTATTTGCTATTGATACATGTGAGTTAATCAACACTGTTAATCTGCATTCCAGATAGATGGAAAGTATGTTTGCTACTACCAGTAACATTTCTCCTTGCCCCTGGAAACCTGTGGATGGGTGCTCGTGTGATCCTATCTATCATTACTGCTGGATTTCCTAGATTATAACAAAATTACCTTATCCTGTTTAGAAAATGGTTGGGGTTTCTGTGGAAAAGCACTGTTTAACTCTGCTGACTCCCTTGGGTTTAATCTGACCCAGATGATTTCCTAGAATTTCCACAGAAACATCTGGATCCACAAAGAACAGTGTTCTAAACAATTTACAAGCTTTCAGGAAAGTCCCAGCAGACACTGCAACCTTAGCTATTGTAGTGCTGCTACAAATCCTTCTCTAAGGAGGAGAGAAGCATCACAACCTCAGCAGTGAAACCTCAGTAGCAAAGAGGTTATTTTCAGAAATAGCACCTAAGGAAAGGAATTTCCAAAATTGCAGCTAGCAGCATCTTTTGGGCACAGCTACCAGAGGAATATTTTAAGGATAAGATTTATTAAACATTAAATGGAATTAAGTCCATACAGTCCTTTGCTAATTATGCTTGGTCATCCCACTGTGCTATAGAGAATACATTTTTCTTGCTACTCTTCATATATCTCTTGGGGGAAATATGTCATGATTCTCGTTTTTAACACTGATGCAAATAGCTGAATTCTTTTGCCTACTTTTTGACTTCAGATATTCTGAAGAGTAAGCAAAGAATTCATCAGTCTTTGAAGTCCTTAAAAAATTTCCATTGGAAATCCAGTTTTTGCCCTGAAACACACTGGAAATTAAGAAAATTATTCACTTTTTGAAAAACCATCTCTTATTACTTGATGTTCTACCAAATTAGATTTTCTCCAAAATCTATTTTCATTCTTTAACACTTTACTTTATGATTGTTGTCTGCAAATACATAGAGGAAAGTTTCTAGCTTAAGGGGAAATGACTGTAGTACAAAATCCAGGGAAGAGTTTGTTTCTTTATCCTGTTTCCTCACCTTTTTTAATTTACTGATCTCTCATAGAAGCTTAACAGAGTGGCTGGCAGAATGCAGCACTTTGTACAGTCAGCATGAACCAGAATGTTAAATTTATAAGGAAACAAATTAGATGCAGCAAATAAGGAACAAAACACAGAAACTGTAAACTTCTTTTTAATGCTTATATTTTATCAGCTTCTTGGGTTTCATTCCCACATGATTTAATATTATTGTAATTTCTAAAATATGTGATGCGGTCGTTTTCCACGGTATTTTCATTATGTATCTTTCTTGCCTTCTCTGCCTGCCCTGCCATTTTGTCTCTGCTCAGCTCTGCACTGAGCTACTTCACTCCTTTAGCAGGGGGCTGTGACCTGTCTGAGCCAAACTCCTGCCCTGCCTGCAGCGGGGCTGGAACTTCCCGTGACTCCAGCAAGTTCCCTCGGCTGCCTGTGCAGTCCCAGGAGGAACAGCCACAGCCTTGGCACTGATGTGGGGTGCCATGGCTTCTGTGCCAGGGAGCAGCAAGCACGAGCCAGGATGTGACAAGGTTGTCCTGGGTTGTGCTGAATCCCAGGTTTATTGGAGAAGTCTACGGAAGATGGAGATACCCTGAGTGTCACTCAGGAAGAACTTAGAAGTTTCTATGGTGGTACTTTCCTGACCTGATCCCTGACAGTGTTTCCTAAAGGCAAACGTGTGTAAAATTTGAAACTGGCTGAAAGGATGACTTTCTTGAGACTGTCTTGAATACCAGACCTTATATTCGTAATCATCTGCCAAAGCTTGTGCAAAAGCATCTTCAAAGATTTCACCAGAAATCTCTACCCAAGAAAAACTGCGTGTCTAAAAGTCTCAGTTTTCCAGATATATATTCTGCCTTGCTTCTTCTGACAATAGGATAAAAGCACTCCACAAGCTATTTAAAAATATTTTTCCTTTTTTTTTTTGTTCCTACCTCAATACTTCTAGTTGCAGAAATCTGCTTCTGCTGTTATTTCTTGCAGAGGTCACGTGCTGCTTTTAATTACAACCTTATTCCCTTCTGAGGCCTGTGCAAGTATTACCCAGAGCAACATTTTAGCCTCTACATTTAGGCTGAGGCAAAAGCTAATCTTCCATTTCAGAATTTACTGTACTGGATTTATTAACACCTTCACAGTCTTCATCAATACTTTTGAATTCTTTGAGTCAAATTAATCCTAAGTGAGGTCAAGGAAAATGAATTATCAACCTACTGTCTAACCCTGCAATAGGCAGAATTCTAATTCTAATTCTTTGGCATAAGATGGAACTACAGAGAGGTGTACTGCATCAGAAAAAAGTAGTGGTTGTAAATATTGCTGGGCACAATAATTATCCATTAATGATGAGCAGTGAATAAATCTGGAATAGATTCCAAAGAAAGGATCCCAAAGACCAGGAGTTGAGTCAGGGAAAAGACTTTTACTGTGTTTTGTACAGTGAAGGATAAATCTGTGATTTTTAGTGAAAGTGCTCCAGATTGTTACCTCTTTGTTTCAGAATGTGGCTTGTTTTTATGTTATGTTTCATTAACTCTGTGAAATATGTGTAAAGTGCCAAGAAATTGATTCCTTCAGCCACGTTTATGTGGTGGCATTGATCTAAGTAGGAAACACATAGAGTGCCATTGATCTAAATGGGGGTCAGCTTGAAACATCCAACGGGAGAGGATGGTGTTCGAGTTCTGTAAGAGGGAAATATCCACCAGATTAATTCATTCACATTCACTTTTCTAAGTGAGTCCCAAACTATTGTGTATTCTGAGAACTGAGACTTGTCTATCTCAACAGCAAGGGAGCAGAGGCAAGAGAGTCTTGTATTTGTTGCTGTAGTGAGCATTAAATTAGCAAGAGCCAACATAATGTTAACCTTATTTAATTGCAATTTCCTTGTCTGTTTGCTCTACTATATATATTTAGTTGTACAGTCTCTGGGTGCTGTGGTGTTTCCAGTATAATCACAACTTAATGACTGTACATTTCATTTTCAGGCATCACTGATGAATTTTCATCAGCCTTTAGTAAAGTAAAGAAGAATTGGACTGTTTCAAAACATGAAAGCAAATACTTAAATTTGTTCTGTTGTTTCCATATGGACTCTTTCAGGCATGGTAAGAGGTTAGATTCAGGCTACAGATAACTTACAAAATAGCATATCATTGATGTGTATCACCAAATCCAGGACTGCTCAGAGAAGACAAAGGAGAGGGCGCAGATGAAAATGCAAATGGAAATCAAGGAGTCTGATGAATGGGAAAATGAGTCACTCAGCAAGTAGCACTCTACCAATACCCAGATGATATCAGAGAGTACTTTATAGATGAAAGTGGTTAAAATTAAATGAAATGCAAATTTAAGGTACTCAAAACTACAGGTAGGGAATTCCCAGAGTTTTTAACATATTCCAAACTAGGTGCTATGTGTAGACAATGCATGGCAATAAATCAGCTCTTAAACCCTGATCAGATGGCTATGTAATGCAATTCTGTCTGAACCAATTCATCCTGTAGACTCATTTATTTCCACTTTCTATTGTATAGTACTGCTGTACAAAATTAAATCACTGCTGTATTGTATCTAGAAGAGGGGATAATTTACTTGTGACTGAAAGAATATAGTGCCATCATAGCTCAGTTTTTTTGTGGGAGTTTCATGAAGTAAAATCTATATCAGAATCAGGTTTGGCAGAGCCATGACTTTCTGAAAGCTCGTTTTGAAATAGTAAGGTGTAGAATTACTGTGGGAAGTGCTACACACCTAAAATTAATTGCTGTGTAGCAAAGCGTTTTATGCTACTTGGCTGATCTTTAAACAAAAGTTAGCATTTCAAAAACACTGAAGCCATTAGCTTTCTTGCAGTGCATTCCAGTTCAGTAACTTTAATGAAGAGAAGTGATACCTTCACATTAAAATTCTAACAAGGAAAATATTTTCTAGTCATCTCTAAGTTTGGTTTTCTTCACTGAGTTGGGTTAATTTAAAGGAAGAAGTGTCCATCATTCATATACAATACCCTAACACAAACAAGGCCTGATTTATATCTTTCCAGAGGTCTCCCAGCCTGGGGATATTAGTGGGAGATGACTGGAAAACACCTTCTGTTTTACTGTACATCTTGCTTTTGAAAGTCACAAACCAGCCCAAGATTTGGTTCTGCATATGCATTAGTGACTGTTACTGTCTCAGTGGGTAATAATTCTGGCAGTGTTCATTTAACTGCTTCATTCTTGGAGTTACACAGTCCCAGTGCACATTGCCCGGTCGGCAGAGGGGCTGCAGCAGCAAGCAGGGGTTAATTGGCTTCTCTTGAAACAGTTTATAGCCTGCTCTCGTCTTCATCCTTTAGCACTACTGATCCACTGTAAACTAAGATCTATTGGGACAATATTTTTAAAGATGTTTAGTTTTCCACTGAACCGTATTTTATTTGTGTTGTTTCATTTTCTTCCCCCAAGATATCTAACGATGAAAAGCATAAGGTCATTTTTACTGATTCTCTTTTTCTTAAGGTGAAACTATTACATTCTCTGGCACATTAAAGGGCAGATGTTGCTTTTTATTTCAGAAAAATTTACATGCACTTCAGTTTGTGGTGTGATTCAGTAATTGCAGTGATTCAGTAAGTAGCTACATTTGTTTAGCCTACATAAGGTGTTGTGAAGAGATCTACAGGGAGAAGTATTATCCTTTTAAATTATTTTTAAAATATCAAATTTTATTTCACTTAATTCTAATGGTTTGCCAGTAGTGTTTTATTATCACTGTGTTTACTACTATCAGTGTGTTTGAGCATTATGAAAGATTTAAATGAAAGTTTTATGTAAAACACTTTTTTAGAATTCAGACGATTTTTTGGATTATTATTCATAACATCTGCCACTTATGTTAAAAAAGCCTTAAAATGGTCCTTTAGTATACATTGAATGAATGAGATGCAATTTTATATTAAATAAGATTTGTTTTATTTTAGAAGTTGTGTTTGTGGGAAAGATCTGTTTGCTCTATAATATGTATGTTTTTTGTTAGAGATGTAATACTGGAAAAAGAATGCCAAATGGACATTTTAACATTAATGAATGCTCACTGATAACTAAAATGGATTAGGTAGATGTAGATCCTTCCCACTTTCCTGCTGTATAAAAATGATTTTTATAAAATCCTTTCTTAAAAAAAACAAAGCTTTGCTAGAATTTGAGATAGCCACAAGAGACAGATCTTGGAAGGTATTCTAAAGCCAGACATTTTAAGCTTAGGTCCTCATTTATTTTTGACTACAGGAAACCCCCATTGTTCTGTTTTGTGCTTGACATTGAACTGGGCAGGTGTGTCCACATAAGGTGCAACTGGGAGGATTTGCATGCTGGCTTGCTGAAGTGACAGAATTGTGCAAAATAACTGCAGTGGTCTGGCAAGCTTCAGGAAGCAGGTGGATCTGAGGTACCTGTCTCCAAAATCACAATGCTGAAAATGCCTGCCTGCCTTCTGCCTAACATGGGAGGAAAAGACAGGTTTTTTTCCCTACAGTGTTATTCACCAGGCTCCTCTTTTGTACATCATGGCATGCCTAGAATTGCCCCAGTCTTGATGGATCTGAGTGGTAAATGGGCAAAATTGTGATTCACTTTTATTTGTCCATATGTGACTATGGTATATGATGAATAGAAAAATTTGTATATGTGAATTGGGTGGTATAAATTTACACACAAAAAAAAATATGCTGATTCTGATTTTTGCTGAATACAGAAAACCAATGTACAGTAATTCATTTTAGAAGGTTTAGAAATTCCTGCTCATGTTAAAAGTCCTTGTCAGTCATCTGATGAGACAGGTAAAGACACTAGGCTGAATTGCAGATGATACTTAATAGGGGTGGGACATAACAAAATGCCTCTGCATCAGTGCAGAAGGATCTGGAAAAAATCCAGAATCTGGCTGACATAAACCTAATAAATATGAAGAAAGTGAAGCACAAAAATTTGTGCAGATAAAGTTGAGGAACTTGTTGGCACAGAGACAGCCAGCACTGCCGGGAAGGATTTGGAGTGATGCAAGACTGGCAAGAGCTGCCAGTGCCCTTAGCATGAATAAGACAAATCCCCAGCTGGGCTACACTAGATATGTCTGCTCCATTCTGCTGAGGCTGCTCCTCAAACACTGCACCCAGTTCAGGCCCTCCAGATGTAGAGGGAGGGTGACAAACTGCAGTGGATCCAGTGGAGGGTGGCCCAGACCACGAGGGACTCAAAGCAGCAGCCCTCAGGTTGAGGGAGACGCACTTGTTTAATCTGGCAAAGATTCTAATAGCTGCCTACAGCCACTTGAAGAGCAATTGTAAAGATGATGGAGTCTATCTCTTCTCAATGGATTACATAAAAAGGGACATTTTCATGAATTGTGGCTTGGGATATTTGAATCACACATTGAGGTGATTGGAATGTACTTTCTATACTCATTCCCACAATCATTTCTTTTAATACCTTCAACACCTCAACCAGTTTCAATTATCTTCAGCACAGAATGAGTTTAAACCAGGTGAAATTTCCATAGTAAGTTACTCAGCTCCTCAGCTCTCCCCTGTGGTATCACTCCATTTAAGTCTCATGTGGGAGTATTCAGCTTTTCTTTTTTTTTTTTTTGCATCATGGAGTGAATTAGACATAAGATATCAGCTTGGAATTCCCCAGGAAAGGAATTTCTGTCAGTTTTCCTAATAGGTTTTAAGCAGATTGAGAGAGGAGTTTAGTTTATGAGTTAATAGCACATGCAGAGCATCTGCACTGACCTAGCAGACATTAACAGCTCTGTCTGAAGCATTTAAGTCAGTTGGGTCAATGATTACCTGATTAAAAATTCTCAACATTTTTTTAACATAATAGACTATCATATTCAATCAAGTAAACCATCCAAGAGTGTTTAGATTTGTAATTCAGAATGAGAAGAACTATTTTTCCTAGAATGTAGTGGAGTTATGTGGGAAATAAAACACTACTAGAATTGCCAGAATAATTTACCATTGTATGACATGAAAGTGGCTTAAATCTCTGCTGGCAGATGAGCACACAGAGTAATGGTTCAAAGTGATCATTACTACTTAATCATGACACGTTCTGCTGGAAGAGCGAGGTATAATTCTTCAAAATGAGACATTTATATTTCCTCAACTCTTTTCTCTTCTTCCTCTCTATGGCATATATCAAATGACAAGGTTCATATTGAAATGAAATTTGTTCAAATCAGTTAGTGAATTACTAGAAGAATGACCATAAAGTAGTTATTTAAACTTTACTCAAATAATGAAAAGCACTTAAAATTGCAGTTTTCATTGTTATCATCACTGCCTTGAGAATCAATAGTAAATAACACGCTTCTTGTTTTTATTCTAAACATTTATATTTTATTTATATGTTTACAGGTGCAGTGAGTTAGCAGTCCCCAACACAGTTCCATATCCTAATTCTCACGTTTGGTTTTGTTACATTATGGTTGTATTGCTTTCTTTTTGTCCATATGTTGTGGAACACAACTTCATTGTTGCTATTTTTAGTTTATCAAATTAACCTTCTTCAGCAAGAACACCTGCAGAAGGAGTCCCTGGAAAGCAAATGAAATGTTTTAAAAAACATTTTAAACATTTGTGCCTAATGTGTGAGAGTTAGTTTGAAAAACTCCATAATAATCCATAAATTATTAAAAATTATGAAAACAAATTTTTAAATTACTAGTATTTTGCCTTCCAGTTGATTTGTGCCCAAGGGGAAGTAGAAAAGCAACACTTTCCAGGTGTTCTGAGTATATGCTTACAATATTATGCTTAATATATCTTCCTGGAATTATTTTGAATAGCGTGATCAAGATGTTTTTGTTTTAATCGTGGAAGTCATTATTTGGCCAAGCCTGTTGCCTGAATTACTCAGTACCCCATTAACAAAACCCAAGGTTTGATGAAGATGTTTAAGATAATTGTGCATCATTAGACACCTCAGAGTTGTATCTCTTGTTATGTGCTCCTAAAGAGCCAGCACTCTCTTGCAAAGCCCTAAAATTATTACTGGACTTTCCTAGGTAATGAAAGTTATTGAGCCTTTTTCATGTAATCCATGAAAAGCACAGAATTATGAATCTTTAGGATATTTAAATGTAGTCATACATGAAACTCCAGAGCTACTCAGTGTTTTAAATTCAATTAATTTGGTTCTTGGTGTTGATTAGTAAAGGTGATTTGCAAGATTGTTGAATGGGTGGATCTCCCAATATTTTGGTTATAGTGGACATTGTCTTGTATTAAAAGGAGACAATGGTACTTAATGACAACTTCCAAAATAACTTTTGCCATGGAATTCTCTGTGGGTCCATTGATCATTTTGTGACAGGGACTGTTTGAAATTCTATGCCTCACACCAGGTCTGATCCTCTGTAACAGGACTGAACCATATCATTTGGGAGGACATAAGTTGTTATTTTAAAGTCTATATGTAAGATGGAAACAGTGAATTTAAGGTTTTTAATTCACACAGATGCTTTTTATAACTTGTTCTATAGTAGAATTAAGTTGGAATTAATTTAATCAATCCAAAGATTTAGATTATCTAGAAAAAAAAAAAGATATTCTATGCTTTTATAAAAACTGCAGAGAAAAAGATTTAAAATTGTAGAACAGAGAAAGACAATTACTCTGGCAATACCAGTCTGTGATGAGTCTATGCTCAAGAGAGAGAGGTATACTCAGCATGAGTTAAGGGTTACTAGAAATAAGCCTTTAGTGTGAAATTCAGTACTGCTCTAAGTACCAACACAGACATTTCACATGAGCCAATTAAGGACCATTTAACACTGTTTCATTAAGTGTCTGTAAAACTTGACTAGGTCCCATTTAAAGGTGACCAATAAAGATAGTAGAAAGGGTTTTCTTTTAAATTACCTTCTGACCAGGAAAAATCTTGCTGAGAAGCTTAAAACCAATCTATAGTAACAGAAGGTTAAGAGGTATTCTGTGCTTTCACAAGTCCCTAGCTTATTTGTAATTAGGAGATGCGCTGAATTTTGCCCTGCAAGGCTGCAGTCCCTCACAGAACAGCTTGTGAATTAAGTAAGAAAGACTACTAATTGTTTGTGTGATCATTAATTAGCCATCCTGCCTTTCCATATCATCATTTAACTCCATTAAGCCTAATGTTTATACATATACTGTATTAATGATCTTGCATACAGCTAGCAGTGGAATACATGGTGATTAGTGAAGCAATAATCACATACAGCATTATAAATTTCATCAGTACGAATGCTAATTCCATAAATTAGCAACATTGTAATAGAAACTGGATCACAACTGGAGATGTATTTTTAGAGATTATAAATTATTACTAGACAAAATTATTTCCAGAGGAGCAAAACCCCAGGAAAATAGCCCTGTGTCTTTGTGGGGTACTCTTTAACTAACAAAGAAACATGGAAAAAAAATCAAAACACCACCCCCTCCCCCCCCCAACAAAAAGAACAACCTAAAAAAACAGAAAAAAAACCAACCCTCCCCAAAAAAAGCGCGAAAAACCAAACAGCAAAAAGAGCTGAGTTTCTAGAGAGAACAGTATAATACCTAGAAGTCTGAAAGTTTGCATTTATTTTATTCTGTTTTCATGACATCCTGATGATATGACAGTGATCATTTTCAAGAGCTGTGTTTCTATTTTTTATAAGAGTTACTCAAAGTTTTGGTCAAGACAACTGATGGAATGCTCATATAAAAATGACAGAGCCCATGAGATGTACATTAAGATTTACATACAGACCATCTCAAAGACTAGAAAGATTCAGAAGTTATAAAATGACACTCCTCTAGATCATTTACCACTTCATACCATGGAGATTCTCATACTAAAGTGGTTTTTTGGGAAAGAATAGAAGAATAGGAAGTAGCAGGAACAGTGATTGGGGGATATTCTATTTTTTTTTTTTTTTTTTTTTCACAGCTCAGTGAAATAAATTCATCATGATATTAAGGACCAATGAACTTAGAACAAATGAAAGAAAATAATTAGCCCATGGAAATTTCCATGGCAGACAACGTGTCTGTATGCAATGGGGCTGGGTAACGTGTTTTCTAATCCTATTTGTGGCTGTGATAATGCAGATGATCAAATCTCATGTGTCAGAGAAATACAATGGAGAGGGAACACTCTTTTTCCTACTGTCATTTCAAAGTCAGTTAGATATTTTATGGGTATATAAAGTAGACACATAAAGTATGTGAGGAGCTGTAGAACAGAAGATGGGCCCAGTATGACAAATTCTCTATTACCTGCTCGGTGAATACCCAGTCCAGAATACTCATTGTTGCCAAACTGCAGAAAATATTTTGATTGTAAGAGATGGTATGGACAAGCAAAGCTGATAAATGTTAGAGCTAAAATAAAACTACGGAGCAGAACTAAGTGACCCAATAACAATATCTAACAACTTTGTTATTCATGTCACCTGATTTATACTGCTGTAGTTCCCACTGATTTCAATGGTTCTTTGTGATTTACATTACTAAAAATGACAGTGAGATCAATTTTTGCAGAAAAGGGCATTTTCAGCAGAGATTTTTCTGTCTCAATGCTATGTTGCACAGGTTTAAGCACTATTTTCTCTTTTGTCACTTTTTGGTCAAGACATATTCTCTGTAAAAGGTTTGGGAAGAGTTCTGTCACATTAATACTTTCTAACTGAAGGCATCATTTGCCAGAGCCTATATTCAGTGTCACACTCTTTAAAAGAATTGCTCTTGGCAACACAGCCTAATGGTATTACAAATCCTGTCACAATATCAATAGTGAAGTGGGAAGAGAGTTAGAAATATTAGGATGGTGCTCCATAGTCATACAGCTTGGCAAAGAATAATCTAACTCTTCTCTTGCTCATACCAATGAAATGTTGTCAGACTCAACTCTCCTGATTTTTAGTCTGTTTGGTAGACCACTGGAATCAATCTTCACCTGTCCGAGGGGAACAAAGACTTCCAATTTAAGTGCTCCATAGTGTTCTAAATAAGAAACTTGAACTTGGTGTGTGAATGGATCAGTAGCATCATTGTTGTTTCAAATTTAACAAGGAATTAAATAGCCTTAGTAACATATTCTTTTGGATAAATTGTACAGCAAGATCATATAATCCAGCAGACTCCATATGGGATTTTGTACATCTGGTACAATTTGTAAAAAGCCACTTAAGAAAACATCAAAGCAGTGTGAAATTTGACCATTTCAGACTACTGACTGTAGCCTGTCACTCATAATGCCCCACCAGATAATTGGATAAGTCACAACAGAATTAAGTATTTTTTTGGTTCTTTCTGCACATTTCTGAACACTAAGAGATGGCAATAATCTAGAAAGTTTACAGAAATGTTTACAATTTTGTGAATGCATTCAGAGGGTATGTATACCATTACAGATGAAAACCTCATAGTCTTAGTAAAACCAAATGTATTCAGTATAACAAACTTGATTATGAATGTCAGAAGAATTTTTAGTGATTTCAATGAATTATTTTATATAATTAGTTTGACTTTAGTTTTAATTCTTAGAAAAAGTGCAAGGTCTTTTAAGAAGAATTGTCTGTTATTATCCGCTCTGATGCCACCTTGATAGGTCAAGAATTTCTATGCATTGCTGATACTGCAGAAAGTCAGTAGGAACATGTAAGTATACCTAAAATGGAAGAAACCTTAATGTATTCAAAACATTCAGTGGTTTCTGATTTTTCTAATCAATTTAAATAAACTGTTTTAAATGTTTTCCAGGGAAAAAAGTAAAAGCATTGATGAGCTCAACTCTTAAAAAACTGTTGTATTGTGCAGATGCAATTAGTTTTCCTTCTGTAAAACCATCAGAAAATTTAGTGGCTCCTTAAGGTATATTTAAATATTCTTTGATGAATTTTCTTGTGTCATGCTTAATTGTGCATGTGTCACACAACTCCAAAGAATGCCTACAGTGGGAGCAATCACTTCTCCTATATAACTGTAACATGGTTTCATATTTAACATGAATAATTTACATACATTGGATTTGAGCAGGAACAACCATATTTAATGCAGTCCTTCAGTGGAAAGATTCTTGTCAGTCATCTAATCCCAGGCAGATTGTTATCTACAAAGCAAGAATCCACTCTGCATGTAAGGCAAAGGCTGTGCCTTTTGTTAGTGTAGTGTGCTCAAGTGAATTAGGAAGATTCAAAACAATTCAAGTATTTTTGAACATCCTGATTTTTATGTGTCCATGTATCAACCAGTCCCTAAGTCAGGAAGCAAATAGAATCTTGTATTGAATGCAGAGAATGTTCCTGCTCCTGCCATGGCTGGGCGGCATTCCTGGCAGTGGGAGTTACTCATTACAGTTCACCTGGTGTCACTGCTACTACCTCAAAAGCATGCCTTCTCCCTAGAGCCATGATTTTCACTGCTCCACCTTTCTTCCTTCCTACCCCCCCCCCCCACCCCCCCATGTGTTATGTCAGCATTGCAAGCCTGGTTAGGAGCACACAGAACTGGCATTTCTTCATCCTCTTGATTTTAGGCATCTGGAAAAGAAAGGAATTTTACCTGTTCATTAAAGGGTATACAAAGGAAAATCAATAATCTTCACCAGTTACACCAGTTACTATTTTATGTTTGTATCTATGACCTGTGGGTATTGAAATGATAATTACTGCTTGCTTTTACATGAAGGGTGGGATTCTGGCATCCTTGGGATATGCACTCCAGACTGGAGTGGGCACAGGCCATTCCCCCAGGCTGCACTTTCTGCTGCTCTCCATGGTGTCTCTTCCATCCCATCGTTATCTCCTGTGCCCTTTTCTGCCCCCAGTTCAGTCTCATTTTGTTCAGCTGTCCAGGATGCACAGGCCTCTCTTGCAGCATCTCACTGACCACTCAGCCTGTCTCTCTCCTGCATTCTGCTGCCCAGTTCCAGTTCCTCTCAATTCTGTCTTCAGTGTCTTGGCAACAACTTCTGCCAGTATCTCTCTGGGATCAAACGGGACAGATTCTATTCTGTTCCTGGAAACAGCTGGACTTTCAGAAATGTTTTTTACATTTTTTTTCCTGAGGTTTTCTAAAATCAGCCCGGGAATCTTGGAAGTTTCCTAGAGGTTTTGAATCTAAATACATCCTTTTTCATAAAGTTGTGAGCAATTGGGCATATGACTTCGTAACTGTAATACTCATAAGCCTTAACAGAACACAACCTTTTAGCCTTGCCTTTTCAACTCTGCCAAATAAGATTTTTTACTCATTGTGCCTTGTTATGCTGTTGATTCACAAGATGTGATTTCACTGAAATAGCCTCTTGTTATCATGAAAATTAGTGGCAACATCACTGCTAGCTATTTTTTGCTGTGTTTTAAAAACATTCAAATAGATCATTGATATCAACACATAGGTGTTGTACCTTTAAGTTTAAAAAAGCCTTGTAGACAAAAAGAATGTATGACGGGAGGACTGAGCAGAAATAGCACTTTTTATTACTACAAATATGTCATTTTTCTTTGAAAATAGGAAGGAGGAAGTAAGTTCTTTGATGCTGATTCTATTTTTAATTAATTTTTAGGGCCATTTAACATAACTAGAAAGTTTGAAGTTTCATGTTGACACTGTACATTACAATTTAATGACCTAGATGTATTTACACATAAATGAGTTTTTTTAATGGTCTAATTAACAAAATGCATCAGTTTGCCTCTTTAAATTAAGCAACTCTAAGGTGGTATCTTTTAGTAATTTCTAATGTTTAATAAAAGATGAAAGTCTCCCATTATTTTAAGTGAGTACTTTCCCAACAAACTGTTTCCTTGTAACATGCTACTGCTGCTTCAAAATATTGGACTTTACATTCTGACTAAATTTTAAAATAGGATCAATTATTTTAATTTAAAATTCAGGGGAATTTGATATTTTAGATAGGAAAAAAAAAACTAAACTAAAGGTTTACATCTTGATAAACTCCTGTATGAGTTTACTCCTGGCTCCCAGGAACTGCTCTTTTTAGAAGAGGGTTTTGTTTTCCTGTTGAAGTGCAGAAGGTCCAGTGAGTGAAATTAGAGGTAAGCATGTCTTCTCAGCACTAAGAATGTTCTCTGCTTCTCTCAGCTGCTCAGTCAGACTTGATCCATGGTGGATTAGGTCCAGTTCTGGGAGTTTGGTTTTATTAGGAGATTTAATTATGGCATACTTCTGATTTTTAAGCATTCTTTCCAGCTATGTTATCTAGAAATCAGTTTACATCAGAAAGAGACAATATATTAATTTTCTGCATTTTATTATCTCTTGTCTGGAGGCTTCCAAGTACCTTGTAGAGATAAATGCCCTTTCCTGCCCTTTTTAAAGAGCAGGAAGCTGGGATATAGAATGAATCAAGACTTGCCCAAGATCACAGAGAAAAATGAGCAATAGACCTCTTCAATCTTAGCTGATTCTTAATATTATGATGCAGGCCAACATTTCTGACATGCAATAATAAGGGGCAAACTTCAGGTACAAGAGGACCCCCCCTCAGCTTCCATGGGGCTGGTTGTATGAATGAAGCTGAGCATTCAGGGAAGGTATTTGCAGGATTAAGGCTCTACATACGGTGGAGAATTGAGCTTTATATGTACTTTAAATAGATTCCCAATCCTTTGTGCTTCCTATTGTCCAGTGTTGTCTCTCACTCTGAAATAGGGCATATCAGACAGGCAGCAGAACTGAGCAGACGACTGGAAGGGAGAAGGCTGTCTGCTATGAATTAAAAAATCTAAAGGCTGACCCCCCAAATCATACGCTTCAGTTTCAATAACTGCCATGGCTTTGATATCAGCACTGTGATTCTATTTTAGTTTGTCTTCTGATTTTTGAACTCCTGGGGTTGGCTACACTGACATCATCTCTAAATTTGGTGGGGAGAGAAAAAGGCAAGCATTGTTAGGGTGAAGGAACCGGCACAGCAGCAGCTGCTGATTTGCTCAGTCAACACAGCCTATTTTATCACACGGCTTGAGATCGAAGGTTTCTCAACTATATTTTTAGCACCTTAAGTAAAAGCTTGTTTGTTTTTTGACTGAGGTGATTATACCCTTGATGAGGCGCTACTGCTTGTTCTGCAGAATAATAAAGACTGTTAATCTTATGATAGACTCAGGGGTAAAAACAAGCATCACTCTAACCTCTATTATGTTATATTATATTCATAGTCAGAATGTCCAGCAAAGAGACCTGCATCTAATAAATCATTATCATCTCTGCTTTATTGTGCATTGCATTGCTTCCAAAAGAAAAAAGTTACCAGAGTCTCCTATTAGTGCCGGGGAGCTATGCAATTTGAGTAAATAACAGCACAGAACATCAGCAAGATCAGAACAGGGAATATGTCTGTTTACGAGCTCTACCTCAGGAATATTTTTAGTCTGTATCCCTTAGAGAGAGGATCTGCAGCAAGAAACACAGTATGTTCAGGGAGTTCACTGTCACCTAAATAGCCCCTGCACTGGAGACCATGGAGTGTTGTAGACCATAATTAAACATTCAGCTTACTGTCTGTGGTAGGTCAGTGATTTGGTGACAGAGCAGTGAACCTGGGCAGCTTGAGAGCTCTCTCCCAGTAAGCTGCTCCGAGGCAGCTCTGCAGGGAGCCCGTGCAGCAGGGCTGTGCCTGTGCTCACACAGCACCGTGGCATTGCAGGCACGGTGACAGCACCAGGCTCTGCCGGGCCTCATCCCCCTGACGGGAGCAGTGGGACCATACTGCAACTCTGCTTGCAGTGCCAGGGAATTTGGAAATATCACTACAACTCTGCATTGTGTTGTGCACACGGGCACCTGGTGAAACGGGACCAGAGGGAGGAAATCCTGGCCCCCAGCAGGGTCTGTAGGAGTTCTCACTTCAGTTGGTTTAGGATTATACCCCTCGATGCTTTCACTGGCTTGGGCTTTCCCACCTCCATATGGATCCATCCCACAGCTGGGATCACCACGTCCTATTCATTGCATTATTTATTCTTCATCCAAGTTGTTTTGTAACTGTTATAAATGGAAGAATAAATGTAGCAATGTCTTGTCTGTTTAGATAGAGAGGAACAAGGACTGCCTTTTACTGTCTGTTGCTATAGTGCCTAGCACAATAGGGGCCTGGGTCTTCATTGGAATCGATGCAGGATCCCCATTGTAGGAATAAATGTTCCCGAGGAGAGAGAAAAATACAAGAGCTACTCTGTAATGCAGTCATGTGCCATAATGGCATAAAATAATTTGACATCAGACTGGTTCCATCCTGTGTGGGATCCTACCCTGCTCTGCAAAATCTTCTCCAGTTCTAAAAATAATCCTTCAAATGGCACTGATATTCTTGCAGTAGCACAGGTGATTTTAGAGACCCCCAGATCTCCCAGTCCCATACACAGATCCCATTCTCTAACCTGGGACTAAATTTCATGAAAAGCAGCTGCATGAGGGATGAAATGCGAATAACATTTAACAGTACAAGAGCTGCAAGACAGAATGGGAGCTAAAAAAATGTGCTCTGTTCATATGAGGTGGATTTAAATAGGTAAGAAATTATCTGCTAGGATGGAATTTGGCAAGAAGACCAAACTTAATTCTCTCATGTCATCCAAAATGTGTCATGTCCACCTGAATAATGTCCCCCCAAATGGAAATAGGCAGAAACTTTCCAGTAAGCTCTATTTCATAAGAAAATGCTGAGTTACTGAGATCAAAAATATATCACAAGAAATTCTCTGGGTCTCTGAGTTTTTATGTTGGGTTTTGTATGGCCTTCCTCCAACTCCAGGGCACTGAGCAGGCTTCCTGAAGCTCAGCTAGGAGATCACATATCTTCCAGGTATCTTTGGTAGAGTAGGAAATCCTGAATTTCTGAGATCTCTGATCCAAGTTGGGACTCCTGCAGCTTTGACTCCTTTCTTCAAAAATTTGGATACCTTAATTCCTACCCCAACAGCCAGCCAGTGGAGGTGGAAATCTGGAAGCTCAAGGAAAGCTTCCCCAGTAGTGGTTCATTCTTTTTCTCCTCCAGCTGTAAATTCCAAGATTACTGGTTAAAGTGAATGTCCATATTTCTGAGGTTCCTACTCTGTTGGTAGGTGAGAAACAAGCAATCCCAAGAACCCTGAGGCTCTCAGTTCTGCTGCCTTCATAAGGGTTCCTGTTTCCAGGTTCATCCAAGATTTTTACAGTTTCAGACATTTTCCTTTTTTTCAGACAAAATTATCAGCAATGAAACTCCCTCTTTTTTCCAATGTAAAATTTTCAGAATTTTAATTCCAGTGAAAAATTTGAGAATCTACTATTTTTTTTCCTTCAAAACAAAAATGTGGAGCAGAAATCTTGATGATGGATGAAAGCATCTGCAAACACTGTCTGGGGAATTACTCGGTGCCTGCTCCTTGGACCACATGCTCCATGCTGAATTGGTAGCATCACTCCAAGCCTGCCTGCCAGGGGGTTTGCCATCTGAGGTTGTTTGAGTGAGTCATTCTCAGCCTGTGAGATGTGGCATATTCAGACTGGGAGCTTGGTAATGCTTGCCACTTAATTCTTGGTGCTGTATTGTTTACACTAGAGCCATTAAATGTTCTCTAACCTTCAGATATCCTGTTTTTCAACCATGACTTTTGCAGTGTCAGGCTGTGTTGAAGCACATGAACAGTATGTTCAGTCATGGTGTGTGCAGAGTTCAAAGCTTTGTGACTGTTACACAAAACCTCCCTGTGCTTTCAGAGCTCTAATCCTTCCTCTTGACAGAATCATTAAAAATAGCTGTGGATGTTAAACATGCTCCCTGCAACCCATAACAACAACATTTCATTGCATCAGAGTTAACAGCTTTGCAAGGACTGAGCACTACTGCCTCGTGCTGTGTGACAAAGTGCTTGCAGGATCAGGATTGGAGAGAGCTCAGGCCAGGATTGGATTGGAAGGATTGGAAGCTGTCAATACCCAGAATCAGAAAATTCAGAAAAGGATAGTGAATACCTAATTCAAGGCAGTGCAATGGAATTTTCTCACCAACTGTTTTGCCAAAATTATATTAATAAACAGTTAATCCGGGAATTATTCCAGCAGATCATGCACAGAGACATCAAAAAAGAAATGGTGCTGGCATCATTTTATGTATAACGAGTGAGATGTCAGCACTGTGCAGTGATTTCAGCACACTGGTGCCTAACAAGAGAGGAAAGGTGTATGCTGGGGGAAAGAGCGAGAAGAAAGAAAAGTTTCAGACAGTATTTGTTTAAAGAAAGAAATCCATCATATGGCTTTTTAAAATGAGGATAAAACTACTCTCTCCAGCTGCATAAAAATGGGAGAGCAGCTCACATATTAAAATGGATCTGGGACTTTCAAGTACTTCACTCAATATGCAGAAAATTATACTGGATGTCGACAGCTTTTCTCCACAGAGAAGACAGCTGTGGGGGTCCTTTTATTAGACAGCATAAAAAAATCCTAAAGTGAAGTTTTGCCAAGTAAATAGGCAACTATTCGATAAAACAATCAAGTGCTGTTTTTATTTTGCTATTTGCTATTTGTGGAGTTTGTTACATTTCCTGCAAATAATACAGAAAACAAATCCCTTTTTAGGACTGTGGGAAGTACTCACATATGACAAATGGTGATTGGTACACAAATGTGCTGAGCTGGTAATGTCTGTGTTCTCCAGAGCCTATGAATCATCTGCCAGTGCCAGTGTGATGTTAAAGTAGATAAAAATATTTTCCTTTTCCATTCTGGAACAGAACCAGGGAACCTTCCTGATAATTAGAGATGACGTCCTGTGAAACCACAAACCCTGTCCATTGTCAAGATCTCTGTCCAGTTCCATGTGTAAACTCTGCATGTTCCATGTGTGAACTACACATGTCACTCTTATTCTCACACAGGTACCCCTGGAGAGAGCCAAGGCCTGGATTCAGGCACTCAGAATTCCAGCTCCCCTGAAACTGCCTCACGTCCATCTCTCCATGGCTGGGATCAGGGTAGCCCTAAAGGCAAACTCACTGGGTTTAGATGCACAGTGATTTTTGTGAAAGCCCTTTTGTTTAGGAATGGCTTCCTGCATCTCCCTGTCAGCTGATGGTGAAAAAGCCCATCCTAAAAAAAAAAATACTTCTTCAGGGATTCTTTGAGTCTTCAGCAAGAACAGAGGGAAAGGTGTTTAGAAAAAAAAAATATACTGTTGAAAGTGATGGTTATATCTTTTCACAAAATATTTATGATGCTTGTATGAGCATCTGGGACACAAAACAGTTAATATGCAAACAACAGAGCTAACTGGGATATTACAGAACATCAGCAAGCATATACAATATAAATTTGACAAGAGAGATAAAAATCAGCCTGGCAGCTTTTAATTTCCATTCCCACTCAAAAGGCAACTTCCCAGAAACAGCTGCACTATTCCCATGCTTTACCTCTCTCAGATTCAAGAAGGGCCTTTGCATTTCAGGGAAGGAATGCTTCCTCCCTGAAACTTCATCTATTAGCTCTCTTGGGTTTTCCTCTCTTAATTGCTTTCAATCAGAGCAGAGGTTTCTTTGTTGTTTGTCTTTTCGTGTTTGCTTGCAGAGCTACAATTAAATACCAATTACAATTTGGATAGGTGACAATGTAATGCCATTCCTGTTTAATTGTCTTTTTCAAGTCTTGATAACATGTGTTTTAATCATAGTGACTGTTAACACATAGAAAGCCAAATGCAACAAATACAGATGCTATAATTCAGTTTAAAATTATTGCCATTTAAGAAAAGTAAAAGGACTGATGGAATTGATATACTGAGAGAGTTTTGTAAATCTCTGCAAAGGCACAGGAATACTTCACATAGGGCATTGTGAGATATGTCTGCAGCTAGTTATTCTTTTAAAATCCTTACACAGGTTCAAAAATTCATCCCATTTTATGTCTTTATAATGTGTACTTTGTTCTTCATTTTCTATAGTGGTAGAAATGAAAGGCTAAAATCATCTCCATGGCTTGTCGTTTCACAGGTTATTGCACTGGCTCATCCTTCAGCTTTTTGCCACAAAGACCCTTTGAAGCTTGCCCAGTTCTCTCTAACTGACTTTTGTATCTTACCTCCACCAGCACTTAATTGAGGGATATTTGCTAACTTAAGTAGTCAGTATTGCATTTTCTGTCAAATTTCTCTAAACCTCTTTTCCCATGTCTACACAAGGCCCAGATCCTCACCCATAGCTCAGTAAGGTGCACAATGCAGCAGCTCTTCCCTGCCTCACCTTCCTCTATTCCTCTCCTGTATCCACAGAGCTGATCAAGGAGAGACAATTTCTTGCCACTTCATTGACTTGTGCTACATTCCCACTGGGATTTCAGTGCCACCTGGGGCTTCTCAGTGCTAGAATGACATGAATGTTTCATAAAGTAAATTTGGAGAAGGAAGAGAGGCAGGTAGGAGTCAGGTTGCTCAAAAATGTTGAATAATGGGACTGGAAGGAATGCTGCAGGTCCTTGTAAGCCAAATTCCACTCTGATGTCTCTATTCTGTCACTGCACGAGGCACTCCGCGGTTGTTCGTTCTGGTGGGCGTTGCACAGTAAAGATGCATTAGGGTAATTATATGGTAATGACAGAAGATCATGAGTTAAAGATGCTGTGAATCCTGTATACACATCTGAAATTGTTTGGAGCCAATGTAGGAGGTGTATCCACATGGAATTTGATAGCACTGATATTGTAATTAAAGCTGAGGAGAGAGATGAGGTTTGTACTTATTTCCTACTGCTACCTGTGAATATTAATTAGCTCATGGAGCCACCTGACCTTAGCAATAATCAGCTCTGTTACATAGAGCAGAAGGGAAAACATGAACTGCCCTCCAAATATTTATTAAGAAAGCCAAGATGAAAAGAGCCTGGTTGTAGAGAACAGAGGTTCCTGGAAGCCAGGTTGCCTCCTCTGTGGTGGAAGGAAGATCAGAATCTTTCCAGTTTCCTCTGCTTTGTGGAGCACAAGGACAATTCTATCACCACACAGGAGACAGAAACATGCCTGGTTTGGCACGCAAATGAGTAAGAGAATGTCAGGTCTGCAGAGATTTCTCTGAGACTTTCTATATTCCTGCTTGCCTTCCTACCTGCATGGGCTGTACGGAGAAGTGACTCCAGAAGGCAAAAAATGTAAGCCTGATCTCAAGCATGTCCCCAAGTCTGGACTCCACACATGTTAGTCTTTTTGAGGGTTTCACATCACCCTCAGAGAGAAGACCAATTATTATTTCATCATCTGTCAGACAGGATGAAAACGTACATTGGGAAACCCTGCATTTTTGTATTGGGGAAAGCCCTGAGAATTAAACTAAATAGAACTAAAATTCTAGTCCCACGTCTTAGGCTGCCTGGCAAAGTAATCCTTTTCTCCATTCCCACTAGTAGTGTAGGAGATACCCAGAAAATTTGGATCAGGGAGAAATTTGAGTGTTTGGTTTGGTTTTTACAGATGGCAAGTACAAGCCGTGGAGAAAAGGAAGATTATACCTATATCTGCAGCATAACTAGGCAGCTCTGTTTCTTTCCCTGTTAGGACCTGGTCTTGTTTGCTGCAGTCAGGAGCAGCCTTCCTAATGGTTTCCTGGTAAGGCTCATTATTGAGTTCATATTTTTGTTCTTCTCACATCTCCCTCGTCTCCTCTCAAAGTCCCCTCCCCAGTCATGAGGATTCGATCACCTGTGATACACAGACTTTGGAGTCTGTGCCGAGGGACAGGCTGTGTTAAAAACGAGGCGTGTTCTTCATCTCCTCAGGTTGACTGCAAAGTAATTCTCTGAAGAGGTGGAAGAGCACGACGCTGCTGTGCACCGGTGTCTGGCTGCTGCCCTGCTGGAGATCCATGAGCAACAACAGCATGGCAAGTCCTCTTTCTTCTTTTCTGCCAGCACCACAGTACCTGTATCTTAATCAGTCAGTGTCAGACAGTGTCACAGGCTCTGAGCGCTGCTCGAAGCGGAGCACAGCACAAACGCCTCCCTGCTGCTGGTAGCTTAGGTTACCATTACCAGGCTGAGCTGCCTGATGTAACACTCCTGTGCTCCAGACAGGCTGAAACCTTCACAAGTGTTGGCATCAACACGTGTGCAGATCAAGAACCTCTAGCCCTGGGCGTGGTGGTTTCTGTGCTCCCGTGACTCTGTCAGCTACTCTGCTGGTGACAGCACAGGCAGGAAGCAGAGCTGCTGGAAAGGGGGGTGATGAAAGGAAAAATGGTTGCTGGGGTCACTGATATGATTTTAGTCATACACATTATAGAAAAGGATGAATTTGTGCATATTTTATATGAAAACATTACATGCCTCTTGGGCTATCTGGTTTGTAACTTTTGACTGGCATGGTTTAAATAAGAAAGGATGGAGGGGAAGCCTACCTAATATGAAATGGTGACACAAGATTTTTAGCAGAAACAATCAAATAGCTGACTAGAGGGAATAATTGTAGCTCCATCAAAGTTAGAGTGGTTTACTGTTTCCAGCAGTGAGTCTGGCATCAAAGGGAATCCTAAACCTGAAATCCTTGGAAAGAAGTGGGTTATCAGCAAATACAAATTGATTCATGTAGAGAACAAAGACAACATTTTGTGAGTGGGACAGCCTGGCTTTTCCCAGCTCAGTGACAGCTTTTCCTTCCTGGAGAATGGAGTGGTTATGCTTGGCCTTTTACCATGTTAACACAATTTCCTCAAGGCCCTGTACCTTCAAGGTAGGAATAAATAAAGCTTTATTTTTTAAAAGTATTCTATAAATTACATCTTTTCAAAGGGTCCTGCTGGGAAGGTTTTCAAGTTCTGTAAGTGGGTTTAAGCTGTGGTGCTAATACAGGGGTCTGGTGAACTGTGTTCACCCCTGAGCACTGAATGAATATTCACAGCAGCTTTAGTAAGAGTGTGGTGCTTAAATGTTTTACAGAATAAGAGGCACCAATGATAAACTTCAGCAACTGGACTTTCTGTTTGTTAGTTCCCATTTCATGGGCCCTGCTGAAGCTGTATAGGCCTTTGTTGTGTGTGGAAAAGAAACAATTATTTGGAGCTACCCTGCTAGTAACAGCACAGAAGGGAGGCAGAGCTGCTGCCAAAGAGCTGATGAAAGGAAAAGATCATTGTGGTGGCTGATATAATTCTAGTTGCACATGTTACAGAGAACAAAGAAAGTAAGTTCAGTGAGTGTGGAAATACAGGGTGATGACAGCTTTACACTGGATGTTCCACCTTGGCTGGGTCAGTCTTCAAACAGAGGATCCCATGTGAAGAGCAGAGTATTTGGGGTCTCAGCTTTATTGTTGAGGGTGTTCCTTCTGACCCCTTTTAGAACAAAAGCATTCCCCCCCTGCCCTGGTTAGGATGTGCCTCAGTGTAGAGATGTGTCCTCCACAGCACAGTCCAGCACTCAGGCAGATGTAGCTGTGCCTTCCTGCTGGATGACACAATAACAATTCCAGGATGTCTCCTGCAAAGCACAAACACAAATGGATGCACAAATCAGTGGCACATTTTTTACAAGGCCATTCACCCTTTTGAGCTCTGGCAGGAGTAAGACCTTGTTTAGAAACAAGATGTTCAGTAAAAACAGTATGTTCAATTTTCATTTTTTAATCCTATAGAGGTTGTAAATATTTTGGAAGTTAGAAAGAATACAGAAATGCTCAAGTACTGCATATTCAGAGGTCTCAGATTTAGTACAATGTTTTATGAGGCCACCTCATAATTCATTTCAGCTGCCCCAGTAGTATGCAGACAGTGGTGTTTCAGGGCCCAATTGCAGAGGTCACAACCTTGTGCACACAATATATTGAACAATTCCATCATTCCTGCCTTCAAAGTGAATTTAGACTGACATGGCAGAATAGAAAAAAATGCTTAATAAACTAAGGGTTTTATTGCACACACACAGTCTCATAGGTATGCATTCAGCAAAGAGTAGGCATGACTCTGTAATAGGTGCACTAAAAAAAGCCATCTGTTTGTATCATATCCCCTTTCACCACACTGAGTAAAAAAGACCTTTTCAGTTATTTTAATCTCTATCCTCACCACCTTTACAGTTGTTTGACTATAGTATTACCTTGCTAGACAAACCTTGTTATGGAAAGTGATAAATATGAAATTTAAGAGAATGAATCTTTTATGGGCAGGAGTAGAGGCAGTGCACTGAGCCAAGCAAGGGAGTCAGGAGACTTTGTCCTGGCAAGGGTGGCCTGTGCCTGTCCTCTGGTGAGGAGAGGAACTTTCCACTGTGCTGCCCCTCCAGCCTCCTCCAGAGCGACCAAAGCAGGAGCTTCCAGGGCCCAGCTCATCAGCCCAGATGCTGAATCAGCCCAAGAATATTTAACAACAGCAGAAAAATGGACCACACCAGAGGATTTTCTCCTTGAAGAGAACTTTACACTGTTCTGATTAGAGATGGAAATTTCTGAGGTATTCTGGACTTAAAGAGCTCTCAGCAGTTTAGTGGTATTAAAAATGGAAGTCATGGTCACCTTAGGCATAAACATCAGTTAACCCTTGCATGTGATAAGATTTGTAAAATCTTATCAGACCGTCACCACTTTGAAAAGATCCATAGCAAAACTATTTGATAAAACATTCCCAGTCTTTAGCACCCTCCCATTCACAGTACCTATTATGAGAAAGAGCTTTAGTATCCCTAATTTTGAGATGAGCAGCTGAACTCCAGGAGTCTTGGACCAATTCCTCCAGGATATCAGAGTGCCTCAAAACATTTGAGAGCCTATCCCCAACCAACCCTCTAGAGGCCAGAGTGAAGGATGGGAAGCAAAACATTAAATCCAAGGCCTTCATGCCTTAAATGTTAATCATAAACACAGCACCATCCTTGTACTATAAAGAAGTTACTCATCATAAATAATTCCACATTAGCAAGGCTTGTAGCTAATTGCTTTTCCTTTGCAGTCTTGCTGTTCTCTTGTTATGTTGTACAGCCATTGCGACCCTACTTTTCAGCCATATGTTGTCATTCATATTTTTGCCTCTTGTTGCATTGCTGTCAGACTCTAAGCTGTTTATGAGTCCCTGAAATGTGAAATGTTGGTCTTATTTAGTTTTCAGCTAACCCTGTTGCTTAGATGCAAGAATATCACATTTACTATACAGAGAGATTTATTTAAAACCCAATTGTGAGTTACACTGAGGAATCTTCAGCAAACCATGACAATAAATAATGAGAGGATGTTTGCCTGGAGGACCTCCCTAATGAGGTTTGGTCTTAGGCAGGCATTCTGTTCAGAAGTCAAATACTTTGTTCCTTGAGATTTTCATGTTTCTCCCTATCTAGCAGGGATTTCTGTGAGGTTTCGTTAATAATTGACCTTGGGGTCACTCATGATCACATATAATGCAAAAAGACACCAGGAATCTATCTAGGGGAAAAATAATTCTATATACAATTCCAATGTCTAATATTTATTTCTTTATAAGCAGAAAATCTTATCAAGATAGCAGTTTTTTTGGAAGTAGGCATAGACTAATACCCTTTAAAACAGACTATAGATAGCTGCGAATTAGAAAATATTATTGTGGCCCACATTTGTTGAGAGGAGGGTTTCTGCTCTGAGGTGCACCTCATTGTATTGTTAGTCTTCTGTAGGTTCTCTTCTCAAATAAATGAAATGAACTAAATGAACTCTCTCACTTCTGTAACTGTGGCATTTGCATTAGTTCACCTCCAAAAGCCACTTTCCCTTTCCAGTGCCAGCCTGTCTGCTCCCCCAGTGACACACAGCATCTATGGTGATATGGGCTCGTGCGGGAATACCTCACCAGTTCAAACCTTCATCTCTCTGTAAGGTACACAGATGCACAAGTTTCCACCATGGTGTTTTGGACACTGTTAAAAGGAGTGACAAGCAGCAGCAGTGGAGGTATGTGCAAACACACAAGTGATGTGTAGATGATGCATGTAAAGGAAGAAAATCCGTAGGAAATGTTGCAACAGCTTGTGATGTTTGAGGGAGGTGGGTTCAGTTCTACTGATGGTCAGTGAAACCCCTGGTACTCTCCATCACAAGCCTGTAGGTGAATTTCACACCTGTTAAATGTGTTCTAGTACTTCCTTGTAGGTTTACTTAAGGCCTGTTGAAAAGAGAGGGAAACACTTTTCTACTTGAACATTAAGAGACACAAATGCACTTACCCAGAAACCCAGGGTCCTGAGTAATTTCATTGTGCATGGAAAGACATTTACTGGATGTTTCTTGGATCCTTCAGAGTCAATGGACATCTAGGTAGTACGATGGGTAAGTCACCAGACTTAAGGATTCCCCTGTGGACAAATCCCCACCAATCTTTAAAGGTTATCAGAATGCATGTGTGGCACATCACAGTTATCAAGGAAGTAATATGTATGGCAAATTGTTCTGGTTGGATCTTTCAAGATGAAATTCTAAATAAATATCCAGGATGAAGTCTTCCTCCCTGGGTATATTACTATCTTTTCTCATTGATCGTTCATTCTCATACTGGAAAGAACTCTCCTTACAGTAGAGCAAAAGGGAATACTATTGTCAGACCCCTAAGTTAAGAAAGCAGCTCACCCATTGACTTAGAGCAATAAGCAGCATGTCCTCAGGTTGAGGAGATGCACAATGGGAAAATCTATCTGTTTGCCTCGGCTGCACATCTGGTAGCCCTTAGGCAGAAGACAGTTTTGAAAGGCATCTAACCAGGAGCTGCACACAGTGCCTGCTTCTTCAGGTAGTGCAAAGTTCAGCAGCCAAGTTAAAAAAAATGCAGGGCTCCATTCCTCCTTGCCTCCAGCAGCATCTGTTTGTGTGACAAAGCAAAAGCTCAGTAGTTCTGCACTTCAAATACCAGTTTGATGTCTGACTTATAATCAAAGTGCTCACTAACTCCATGCTTTGCACTTACCCAACTGTTTTAATCTTTCACAGTGCAAGCAACTTGATAATGTAATAAACAAAAGATTGACAGAGGATGTAGCAAACTTAACATATCCCTCCAATTCCTCTACTGAGGAGTGATGGATACTTCAAATGAAGAATTCCCCTGGTGGCTTCATTGTTTTCGAGGCATCTTTCTAGATGAACTTTTCCAATGGTAAAATCATTACAAAGTAGAAATGCAATCTCTCCAAGGGCTAACTTGGACGCCCAGTCTGATATACAGTGCTATATTGCAGTGATGAATCCTATAGGCAAACCAGGACTTTTTGTGAATGGTTTTGTAAGGTGAAGAAATGGGAGGAAATGTTGGCTTGAGTTAGGTCAGAGTGCTATGTTTGGCCCACCTTATAATTTGGGATGTTACAAACCAAGGTCTTTCCAAAAGCTAGAGACTAAACTCTGAAATGAGAAACACTTAAACTCTCAAAATGTGAACTCTGTGTTACATTTTTTAAAATGAAAAGGCACTGCTGAGAACACTGGTGTTCAGGTATCTCTGATATCCAAATCTTTAAGTGAATTCAAATTTTACCTCTCACAGTGGCAGCTGCAGTATTTTCTGCTTCCATTCCTTTTGAGATTCTTGCAGGGTGCATAATTCCCCAGTTACATGGTGAAAGAGGCTGGGGGTATTTAATGGCTGCATCAGAAGAAAGGCTCTTCCAGTCACACTGCAGCTACATCAGACCCTCTGATGAGCAACAAAATAATGTTTTAACATACCTTGACCAGAGGAAAGTAGTGGGAATTCAGGCTGATATCATCCTCTCCAAGATGGCTTATTGGGAATTTTTATATGCAAAACTAGAAAAAAATCTGGCCCATCAGAAAATAAAACTCAGTGCTTGCTACTAGGACAGGGGATAAGTGAAAGACAAAAGGTATATTTCATTTCCAGAATGACAGGGAGGAAATAGTTGTATAAGTTATGGATTTACATTGAGAGTTCAACCAACAGAAGTCTATATAAAGTTTTAAAAATTAGAGACACTTGCCAGAAATATTATTTGCTTTCATCTTATGAAAATAAACAATTGCAATCAATTATGTTATAATTATCATATTGGCTTCAAACTATTTGGAAGATTACTTTGTGTTAAGAAAGCATCTTATGCTAATAGAAGATAAAAACTCAGTTTGCCTAGTTTGGAAAACAAGAAGTGCCTTGTTCAGGTTGGAGTGAGCCCATTAGTCATATGTGTAACTAACCATACTGGCAGTTCAGAACAATGAAATTATCATATAGTGGGGATTTTTTTTTTTCTTTGTGATCAAATTAATAGGGAAAAATAAGTTTTTAATTTACTATTAATTGATTCATTGTAAGTTCTAAAATTTTTGTCTGTCTGAAATCAGAGCATTTCTACTATCCTCAGAAAGAGATTATAACAGGATTCAGTGCCCTGCAATAAACCCTAAAGCAAACCCACCACAACTGGATTTGGCAACTGTACAACTACTTCCCAGCAAAGCTCTAAGAAAAGCTCACTATTTACTAGAATTATACTGAATGAGCATCAGGGCTTGAGTCCTTGAATGAAACTTGTATAGTGTGAAAGTGATTTTCTTTTCAGAAGATTTGATTAAATTGACATTGTGTTTTCCTAAAAAAATAAGTTAAATCTGGGATCACAGAAAGAAAAATAACAATATCTGAATAATTGATAAAAGTAGAGAAGTTAGAAAGCAGAAATTACTCTTAAGTTTGTAACTACACCATAACCACTCCCAAAAAGCCTTTTGGGTGAGTGTCTGGGATGCTTTGACCAATGTCAAAGTGGGCAATGAGACAAGGAAGAATTAAAGGTTTAATGAGCCATGGTGTCACCTACAGGGACACAGGGGCCTGCCCACCTTCCCTCAGCACCCTCTGATGCAGTAAAGAAAGGATGTTCCCTGGCCACCAGCTGACTGAAGGGGCCTCAGAGCAGGTTCTAATCTTGTTCAAGTTGCTATGATTTCCTTTCTTTTTATGCAATAAATGTTACACTGCCAGGAACAGTATGTGTCCTCTTCTGGTACTGCAGCAGTCATTATTGGGAAAGAGCACATTTTCTATTTATACATATACACACAATATATAGAAAATTATATATTATTACTTTAAAATTTATTATAATTTTATGATTTATATTTATATTTTTCTTCTATAAACTATATGTTTATATGCATATTTTATAGATATACCTTCATATATATTCTTACATTACATTAATACTTTATCTACTGGATGTGTTCTATGTTTATAGTACATAAATTGCTTTATAGAGTAGGATAAAATTATGTGTGTATCAAATTATATTATGCATTTTCTCATTTTATATGGTTAGTATATGTCCAAAATGATAACATAAAGGCTTGTAGGCCCTTTCCACCTATTTAATTGGGTGGGGAGAGTAGAATAGGTGTTAGGAATACTTTTCTAAAATTTTTTTATTGAGTCAGTAATAGCAGCTGCTGCTGTGTCCCAGGCTGAGGCTGGTGTCCCAGGAATGAGTGTTGGGGATCTGGAGAGAAGGGTTTGAGCTTCAAGGGATGCAGCAGCGCAGCAGCAGCAGCAGCCACCTCTGAGCATCAACCTCGTGCTGCTCGCAGGGTCCCGGTGGGCAGGCGATGGGGACTGCCCAGAGGCTTTCAGCCCAGCCCAGCCCCGGGGGCTGCAGGTACCCAGCCCAGCCCAGCCCCGGGGATTGCGGGTCCCCAGCCCAGCCCAGCCCCGGGGGTTGCGGGTACCCAGCCCAGACCAGCCCTGCCCAGCCCAGCCCAGCCCCGGGCGGGCGTCCCGCGGAGCAGCCCCTGCCCCGGGTGCCGGCTGTGTCCCAGGAGAGGGCTGTGCAGGGACACCACGGCCTGGCGCCCCACTTGCCCAGCGCAGGGCACGGCTAATAAGGAGCAGGTTTTTGATGTTGTAAAATTCTCCATCTGTTCCCGGGATTTCTAATTACAGGCATTAATCTGTGCCCCTCCAATGAGCCGTAATTGGTAGGCGTTTGCCTCATTAATCATTCAGGTGCTGAGCCTCTCCGTGCACAGCCTCAGCAGCAATGGCCAAGCAAATGGATCTGTACGGGCTTTGCGTGCGGTACCATCGCAATTTTTGGAATTGTGGTGGATTCCAAGGATATTTGCAGTTACTGTAGCTCAGGGGCGTTTCAATATCCTGAAATGCCACAAGATGGCACTGACTGATTCCGAGGCCCCTCGTCCCGGCCGGGCCGGGCTGTGCCATGGCCGCAGGTGCGCTCTGGGCTACTCGGGGCCTGTTTTACAAACCAGCTGCACTCGGCTGGTCGTGGTTTGTTTTGATGTGGTTTGTTTTAAGCTGAGGCTATGAAATGCTACGACTCTGTGACAGTGACATAAAGCTTTTGGATTGAGGCAGGTTTGATTTTCCCATGTTCTGTGCAATGGCTGTTGGTCTGTTAAAGGCCTGAGCCAAACTTTACAAACAGAATATGAAGCCCAGGCTGCCTAAGTGCACCAAGAGCTGACAGTTGTTATTCTTACCGAAAGGCGGAATGTCCCGTAGCCGTGGGACACTCACAGAGCCCGGCTGGAGGGGTCACTGAGTGGGTAATTGTAGCTCTGCAGTTCACAGTGTGTCACCCTGGCTGCTTCTTTACAGGCCCCTTCCTGCCACCATGTGCCAATGAGCTGCTTCTTTATGTGCCTCTTCCTGCCACCATCTCTGCTTCTTTACAGGTCCCTTCCTGCCATCATGTGCCACCACGGCTGCTTCTTTACAGGTCTCTTCCTGTACTTGAGCATTGGACACTCTTGTCTGGACTCTCCAGGTATCCCCAGTTGGCTTGTAAAGTCTCTTCTTGTTTTCCATCATAGTAAAGTATCATTCCCAACCCGTGCCTTTTAGGCTGGCTGTTGCCTCCTGAAGGGTGCTGCAGTGGCTCAGTTGATTGAGGAGTTGCAATAACTATTTTTGTGTATCTTTGTTGTGACACTGGTTTTGAGTTTCACCCATGTATAAAGAATAGCCTAACAAACATAGTGTATTATTTCATTCCTTTATTAAGTAATTTATTATACAGCAACTTCTTTAACTGAATCAGAAAAGTTTCTGGATAGAACCAATTTACTGTCATCATTGTGTAACATATGGCTCTTACAAGGACTTATTTTCAGCAAATCCATACATTGCAGAACCTGCTCAACACTAAAACAATGTTTTTTTCATTTAACAAACTTGTAGTCAAATCTAGTATTTGTTTTCCCTGGGAACTGATTTTTTTTCTGATTACTGAAAAGGGAAAAATTCTCTTTTAAATGACCTTCTTGTCCTTGGGAAGATACACATTGGCCACCTTGCTGAAATACTACCAAAACTCTACTTCTTTAAAAATAAGATGAATCCCACACTTTTTCTAGGTTTAAATCAAACTTTTAGTCAAAAGAAAATAAGAAATAAAGACTAAATAATACAGACAGTACAGACACAGAACAGATGCTTACATTTAAACATATGCCATTCAGCAGTAAAAAAAATGATTCAGACACCATCATATCAAAGGCATATTAGTGACATATGGTGTCTGACATGCTTCCACAAATGAATACATATACTGGCTTTGATGACAACCATGAAAATTGTATCTTTCCACATGAACAGTTTATCAGGATTTGTGCCTGCACAGCGACATGTATTTTGGATTTCTTGTGGAGGACACACCATGTTGTAACCACACAGTATGTCAAATCAGGGGAATGTGTATCAAATCATTCTCCTTGTTTCCACTGAGACCCAGGCTAAGACTTTAAAGCATGTGAGCCCCAGCGAGCAGCTCTGCTTGGCAGTAAGGGCCAGCTGGCAGCTGTGCTGCTGCACAGGACTGTACTGCAGCTCCAGGAAGAGCTGACTCCTCCTTCTAGGACAGCAACCCTGTCCCCAAAAGAAGGGTCAGGGCAGGGTACCCTCTAAACCAGCCAGACAACACAGAGGCAAATTTCAGCCAGCCACACCAGGTTGGTTATTTGCCCTCTGCACTGTAGATTTGCCCTGGCTCCTCCAGTCTCTCAGCATCTCTGAGAATACAAAACCCAAGCACCATCTCCCATCAGCTGTCACAACACAGTCCTCATTCAGTGCATTTGCTAAAACCATTCCAAACCATTCACATTAGTCATGATGAAACAGGAGCCCAGGAACAGCAGAGCCCAAGCACTGCTGTGCTGAGCTGTTCTCCCAGAGACAGGCAAGCAGAGTGAGTTGGACACAGGGCACTTTCTCACTAAGGGCTGATCTCCTCGGCAGATGGTCGGCGGTTCCAGCACGTGGGAGGTGATTATTTCACCATAGGAGAAATTTGTGTTAAAGTTTATTAACATGAGGGGGAATGGTCAGGCTAACATGGGGCTACATGTCAAGGTACTTGAGTCCTGTCTAGAATTCAGCCTTTTTCAGTGGAAAAAGCATAATTTCAGGTACTGGAAGAGTTATGCTTACCAAAATTTGAGGTGCCACCTCAGAGGCTCTCGAAGGCACCTGGGGTCAGATGTAGAGTTAAGGGAACTTTTAAGATTTTAGCTTTAGAGCCCCATGGCTCAATTTTGCCTATGTTCCTTTCTAGAGAGTCGTCAGGGGGTAGTTGTTCAGTTCAGAGCCTGTAAAAGCAAGAACAGAATAAGCAAAGGTCATACAGAAGTTTACACAAATAGCAGCTTAGGAAGGTCAGGTTGTTGAGAGAGACTTTACTGTGCCCACATATCTAAATAAACAGGGACAAAAAAAATCCAACAAAAGGCCCCCTCTTAAAAAATCTAAACTAGCTCTATAGTTCTCCACAAAACAGCTCCAGCTCTAACACTGATTTCAGTGGGCAGTAGCTTAAATAAATATTTTTCTCCATTAAATAGCTAAGGTATTTCTTCATCAGAATATCCTTGAGACTGTCAGTTAATTCATCATTTTAAACAATTGCCATACAATCATGGAGGGTCTCCTAAGAATGCAGTAAATAAGGAGAAATGCAAAAGTGTTATTCCTTCTCTGGCTGCGTTTAGAGCCTAACAGAGTACATGTGCTGGTCCCACTGAAGCCTGGACAAGGCTTTCAGCTCATGGCTGGCTCACATCCTGTCACTTTAGAGAACAGAGAGCAAGCTGTCCTCCCTCCCTGGGGACAAGAGTACATCTGTTCCTCAGGCCAAGGTGCTGAAGACAGGCAGCAGCTCACCAGTGTTCAGCATAAAAATGCCAAGCAACTTGGGCTAGCCTAAAGATGCAGGTTTGATTGCAAGAGCTCTGCCTTGACGTTTTCTGTATGTTGTCTCCCAAGCTTACCACCCTTAAATAAAAATAGTGTTTATAGAATTTCCAGTTTATTTTATCAGCCTCTCCTGTGTGTTCCTCTGGTATAATATATTGCACTTTTCCCAAAAGTGGGGGGGGGTAGTGCAATATATTGTCTTCTAGTCACTAGTTGGTCCTCCTTTAAGGACCTTGTAAGACATTTTTTGTGTATTGTTTCCCTGCATATGTGAGCAGCTTTACTACTTCATCCCCCTTAGGACCACTTAACAACATCAGCAAAGCAATTAAGTGTAGTTTTCAGGAAAATGCCAGAGGCATTACACTGTCTGGATGGGAGTCTCAACCCAATTATTTTCAGCTAGTTGTGAACTGTGGAAAGTGGACTTTACTTCATTATAACTTCAGTTCCCACTGATTAAAAGTCTAGTATGTTACAGACGGTAAGGAAAAATGAAACAATTAAACTTTCCATCAATAAAATTGCTGCATATTCTTCAACATAGGGGTTTACTTCTCTCCAGAGAAGTGATTAAAATGAACTGATTGAACTATAATTTGATTGACTGAAGAGCTGCAATCCATTGCACTAAAGCTGAAATTCCATCTTATTGCTCTATTTAACTCTGAATTTAAAAAATTACTGGTGGTCTTGCAAAGCCCTTATGCAGTCATCCAGCTGAAATTTCTCGTTCCTCACAGGGTGCAGCAGGTTCTGTTCTTTCACTGATGTGTCTGCATGAGTCACAATGGATTGATGTCGAGAAATACACAACGATACCTAAGAAATTATATTAATACAGCTTTAGAAAAAATAGAAAGGGCTTGTTATATTATCAGGTATCTTCTACCTATTACATGATCATGTGGGGATTCTAAACACAACCACAGATAAAGCGAACCCAAGAGACTGGAGAGAATAATTGCCAAGTAATATACAGTTGTTGCAGCAAAAATTAGCATATTCTCCTGATGAAAAATGCAGCTGTGATGCTCCTTCCTGCTGCAGAGCTGTCTTCAGGAAGGGCTGAGGCTGCCAGATGCAGAGGTTTGTAGATGTGCACACATATGGATGACTCTTTCCTCCCAGGAGATATCAGAGTGCCACACTGGGTCTGGCCTCAAGTATGCCATGCTGGCTGTGAATTAGGATGCCTGAGTTCCAGTGCAAACACTGTTTCTTGGGACTCAGCACAAGTTTTTATGGTTTGCTTTGTTTCCATGGATGTAGAATTCTGCTGCCAGAGCCAGGGGCTCCTATGACACAGAGAGGGCTAATGAACACCAGCTAAGGAACAACGAGCTGCTTACTTCTGTCTGCGGGCTGCCGGGGTGTTCTGGTCTATGAAATACCCAGAATACCATTCCCCCTCTGAAGCTTTAGTTGAAATGCCATTTCCTGTTATGAGGTTGCCCCTCTGTTGTATGACACCTGCTTCTCTATCCCCACCACGTGTTTTGAAATAAACCACAGTATTTGACCCATAGTAACATTGGATAAGAATATAATAATGTCCTAAGTCACAGCAAGAACACCTTATATTGGTAATTAAATGCAGCAGGCTGGGTAAGATGTGTGGATAAAGATGGGCAACAGCTGGCTCAAATACTTAATGCACTTCCTCTGATGGGCAGCTCAAACTCTGAATTCATGTTTTCCCATTAAGATCACCAAGAACAAGGGCATGCACCCCTTGTTAATATTTACTACTGAGCTCAGTTTGCTGTGGAGCTTGGAACTTCTGGATGTGCTGATCTACGAGGTTGGCTCATAGCTAATCAGGCCATGGATGTGATTTGTGCCAGCTTCAACCCTTGCATATTGCCAATCCCAGTTTTACAGCAATACCTGACCACAGTCAAGGTCTATTAATCCACTACATTCTGTGGTCTTAATGTTTACACCTAGGACATATCAATTCTTCTTATTTGTTAGCCAAAAGCTACCAGAACTGTGCTGGAGTCACTGAGGCAGTATTGATCTGAAAAAATGCTGCCTTCATCCAATTTAGAAGGAACTCCTTTGACAAATTATATTTGACACTTAATAATTGTCTTGCATTATTAGCCTTTTCCTTTGTTTCCTCTTTCCTTTTGATTACCAATTACTATAAATGTTATCCTCTACTCTGCCTCACCTCATCTGCCTTTATTCAAAGAGGTAACTTTGAATAAAGATGTGCAGCAACAGGAGCCTTTTAAAGGGAGAAAGGGCAAATACAGAACCACAAATTTGTAGGTATCTCTGGAAGCTGCAGAATGTTTGTTACATTTCCTGAGCTGAGCTTTATGTACACACAGCAGAGGCATGTAGGGCTCCAAACAGCTTAAATGCCTGTTCAATGCCCACGTAATCTTTCAGTTCTTACACAGGTAAATTCAATTATAAGACCTTTGCATCAAAGTTGAAGCAGAAGGTGCTGTGCTTGAAGTAATTTGTATCTTATTTTCTTGCAGGACAACAAAATGGCAAAAAAAAAGGAGCACCAAGTGTGAAACTAGCCTCGAGACTTCTCTAATTCCTGCATGAGGAAGTGGCAGGGATCTTGCAAAGTATTTATTCATTTCTAACAGCACTCCTACATCCACAGCCAGCAGAGCCTGGGAAGGGCTTTTTGTCACACTGACACAAGCCACAAAAAATCTGGGCAGTGTGCAAACAACATCAAGAGCAGGGCGGGACTTTCTCCCAAGCTCAGCCTTTGCTGCCACATGAAGGAGGAGGCACAGACATCTGGTGACCCAAGCAATTGCTTAATGTGGCTCCCCAGAGAAGTGTCAGCAAGTGTATGGACAGGAACTGGCAAACAGTTCCAACTGACCATGCTGGCCTGGCACATCATGGAAAAAGTGAAGAATGATTCAAGCTGGATGTGTTTTCTGTACCCGTGGGCCTCCTGGGCAGATGCACAGGAATAACCATATCTACCAAAAAGAACATCATTCTGCTATGGATGCTGAATCACACATGTAACTCTTCTCTCCTTACCCTGTCATGGAGAGGCAACAATTTTCTGTGTTTCAACAGCAAGTTGATTTCAAAATCTCCAATTACAAAAATATACAAAAATGTATTTGCCAGCAGATTTTTGTTTGGAAAAATATAGCAGTTTAATTACATAGTGCTGTAATAACTCCCTATTTTTACAGAAATGTGATTACTGCAATTTCTTCATTAGGGAATAGTTTTACTATTTAAGAAAATGTTATTTAAGAGGCATGGTGTTATCTGTTTATCCCACACTGTTAACACCCCAGCAAAACATAAGCAAACACTTGAATTCTTTCCTCCTAGCAACCAAGGTCTCTCACATCAGAAAAGCAGCATACTTGTCTTTTTCTCTACCTTGTATTGAGCCAAATTTCTAGTTTACAACCATTTGGCCATTCAATAACCATCAGATTCTTGGAATACAATTTTAGGTGAAAGTCTAAACTAGTGACTATGGTCACAGGGCCAGATTTTCAGAGTTTTATATATCCCTTACTTTCTCTGATGGAAATATTGTAAAATTAATCTTAGGAACTAAGCTTCTCAACATTTTCTAACCTGCTAGTCTTCAAATTACCAGCAGCTTTTACAAAGTGCTGAGTTTCTGCAAATCCCACTATGGTGAGTCTAAAACACAGACACTGAGATCTCACTGTCTTTCAAGGCTGGGATAATGGTGCTGTTTTTACTGAAGAAATGGGGGGGTTTGGATCTCTTAAAATCTTTGCAGGATATTGGGGACCCAAAAACCTAAAAAAAACCAGTGAATACACTATCAGAATCCTCTCCTTGTCTACTTCCTTCTTTCCTTATGTAAGGGTAAGTTCTCCTTTCTCTTTTTTCTTATCTAAGAGAGACATGGTCTCCTTGTAACTCTTCAAGAAAAACAGAGGAGCACCTGGGAAATCTGTCTTCCAAGGAAAAGATGAAAGATGTGGCTAAGTGAGAGGATGTGTCCTCAGCGCTGACAGTGTGGTCAAAGAGACAGCTCCCCCTGACTTTTCCCTGAAGAGTTCACAGACAACTGTCCAGAAGAGCGCCCGGTCTCCCAGCAGTTCTGCAAACAGCAGGAATCACTGCAGCACTCTGGGCTGTTGCTGCCGTGTCATTCCAGTGCCTCTGGGGTCACCTGAGTGCATTAAATTAACACTGTTCCCAGGCAAAGCAAAATGTCTGGCAACAGGATGGTGCAGCATAATAATGGGATAGGAGGGGTAGCTACACACCTAAATACGAAATGATTGGAAGGAGAGGGGAGCGCGGATTCTGAGCGACGTGACTTAGTGCCAAATGAACATTCTCACACAGATCTCCCAGCAGATTATGTGTCTCTTCACCAGCACTTAACATTTTTATAGCTTATTTCAGTATTTTTGCATTTGTTTCACCCATCATAATTTATTTATGAGTTTAAGAATATTAAAAATTTGAAGCTTCATTACAAACTATCCTGGGGGAATCTCACCTGCCTCATCCTATTACATTATTATTACCAAGTGTCTAATTTATATTTAATCAGACATCAATTGAACATCAATAAAATAATAATGAATTAATAAGCTATATCTTTCTAGAAATACTGGTAGCTTAAGTATGTAAGCAAAGGCAGTGCACTGTCTGTGGGTCAGCTATCAAATCTCTCTGAGACTATTTGACAGAACAATTTAGTATTTAGAATATGATAATAAGCCATAAAAATAGTTAATTGCTATGGTCTTCAGCTAATTCTTGTGATAATTATGACCCATACCAACCTGTGAACCTGAGCTGAGAAGTGACCCAGAGTTACATGGAAGACAGTCATTTCCAAACACTGTAAAGGCCTAAAGGATTCCATGTTCCCACAAAATGAAATGACAAAGAATTTTGGCTTGGATAAATGCCTAATTTTTCACTTTAGCATGACCTCTTAACCTGAAATTATTTCTTTTTCTACACAGAAAAATAAAAAAAATGTTAAAAAATTAATATAACATCTGCCTATGAACATTAAAATGGCATAGTTCAACATTGCTGGTCGGGTGTTCTGTTTTAACAAAATATCAACCTAGAAAACAAGCTTTGAAAAATACTTCTTTGCAGAAAGAAGTGGCATTATTTCAGCCTGGGGAATTTCAGTAAAGACCCTACTCCTATTCCTCCCTATGGCTCCACTGTGATTGTCATCCCTAAATAGTGATGAATATCACTAACTGGGGACTACTCCCATGTGCACTTCTTAGGCTTATATGTTTTCCCCTTCCTCTGATAAGCCTCAAGAGTCAGAATTTTCATTCTGGATCTTTTAATTTCTTCTTCAATTTCCTACTATGTACTCTCCTTTACAGTTCAAATTTTATCAGAGATTGAAAAAGAGCCCTAGATGCAAAAGATAATCATGTTGTCAGTTTTCTTCTCTGTCCACTAAGAATTACTTAACCCTGTTCTTCAAAACAATCCCACTGAAGTAAGGGGAACTGCCTCAGCCCCTCACTTCATCGGATTTACATGAGGGCTTTAAATACCCATCTGTGGAACTTGAGCCAAAAGACAGTATTATCCTTCTATGACAGTCTGGTATTTTTTAATATTCACTAACTCTCCTTTCCTTTTCATCCACAACACATTTGTCTTTTTAGCTGCTTGGGTCCACTCTGGCTGTCTGTATTACCCAAGCAAGGGTTATAAGGCCAAGTGTCCTCAGGCATGCAGCATGGGCTCGTGCAAAATTACAATCCCATGGAAACCTCAATACCACTTGGGATATTGAGAAGTCCACCAAGAAATGCCATTCAAATCTAACATAAAGAGATTCCAGTTTAACATTTAAAATTTTAATAAGATCTAAAGTAGCCATCAGACATTCTGGTCTAATCTCTATATGAGATTTTCACTCAGTTACTTCTGCATCAATCCCCACAACTCCTGTTTGAGTAAAACATATCCTATTGAAATGCTTCCAGTGTTAATCTGTAAATGGAAAATCCATTGTCTCAGTGGTTTACATCAGTATTTATTACCCCACACACTTATTAGCCCGCTTCTCAACTGAACTTGTCAGGCTGTCACTCCCACTCACTGACTTGTCCTTCCCCCCATGCAGGGCTATGGCAGCCCATGTTTTGGTCCTAGGGGTGCTGGTACACCTCAACCTGAATGAGCTGGACTCATCAAAGCTATGGGCAGTCCCACCACTCAGAAATGTGAAAGCCATTGCACGCTTATGTTCCATCCTCTTTACCATGAAGGATTCCTCAAAGTTCAGAATCAAGGACATCTCTCTTCTTCTGGAGCAGACCCAAATACACCCCTTTTTTGGGAAAATGATGACTAGTTTAACACAGAGAGCACCTTCCCACACCTCTGAGGGATGGTTCTAATTTTTGGGCAACTCACTTACTGGATTTCACATTTTCTGCCATGTAACCACAGTCAAATTTTGAAAAAAAATGCCACTCACCTCTCTTTTTAAAAATCTTCCACCATGGAAAGCAGTGTCACTGCTCTCATTCAATCAAACCATTCACTGACTTGACAGATCTTTCTCATGAGTAAGAAACAATAAAGGTCTTCCTTTTCTGAATGTGCTTTGCAATGGATCCTGTGAAAATCAAGACAAATAATGGATACTAATTCATCTTTAGAGGGCACAAAAGTAGACCCCAGAATGATAGCTATCAAGTTGTAGCCAGTGGGTGCTGTATAACCCCTCCTGTAAACACAACAATTATCAGTCTCTTACTCCATTCCTACTCTCTAGTGGGAAAGACCCTTAATTATGGCCATTACATTATTAATGACTTCGGAGAAACCCACATGGCTGAGGCTGCATTCTCCTCTGGACATCAAAAAAAATATTAAAACCCTGCCTGGGAAAACTCAGTGACTTCTGCTGATGTTCATCCCAACCAAGGAATGCTCTGTTCTAGGCAGAAAGCACGTACCTCCAGCCCACTTCCTCCTACCCCTGGGTGATAAGGCAGTCTGCAAAAATTGATACACCATTGAAAAGGGAAAGATTTACACCTGAAAACACTGAGAGAAAACTCCACCTCTCATTAAGCTCTGAAAAACTGCTAGAGACTTTGAGTGTCTTACCCAGGCCTCTAGATCCTGCCCATCTTTTTGCCCATCTTTAGTAAGTCCCTGACAGTGTTTGTGACACAACAATGCAAAAATAGTATGACAAATTGTGATTGTGTAACAGAAAATTGAACTAGAAATCCCCACTAGGGCCCACTATCACCCTCATCTCTCACTGCACCACAACAGCAAGATTTTAATTCTGTATGTGTAGCATTTATGGGCACCCTTCAGGTATAAACATCCTTCTGCAGTCAGCTGGGGAGGATGTCTACACAAGACCCCAGCGAGGGGACAACAGGGCAGAATTGAGATTCAGGTTTGCACCAAACAATGAATAATTCATAAACCCTTTACACGTAGGTAGCTTGCAATTCTTACATAACAATTACTCGAAAATTAATGTAACTGCCTCTCAAGAGAATTACTAGAAAACACCATTAGCCTCTGCAGGTATGCACATGCCAGCTAGAGCTAAGTTGATGTAACAGGTGATGACACATCTTGTGATAAAATATTTGGTTTAAACTTGTTTTGGAATATGTAGTTTATCAATAGTCAACATCTTACAACATTGCCTACGTGGAAAGCAACGTCTGGCAAACTATCAATTCTTTATACAGCTCTGTGCTTAGAAATATTACTGTTGATGATGCTCTTGATTTAGATTCAGCTATTTTTTGTCTAGACTCAGCACTGTGGCTCATCCATGTTTCTCCATTTCCCTGAGGATTTGGAAATACAAATTTTGACTTGATAAGCCTATTAAAAAATTTAAAAATGCATATTCAGCACTACCCTCGTCTGTAAAACTGATTCAGGATGATATAAAGGCACATATGTGTACTAAAAGCCCTGCCCCCAAGATGGACACTGTGTTATCTACAAGCAAATTATACTGTCCTAAAACAACACTCTTAAGGTGCACTACCACACTCAAGTAAGCCTGGATGCGCCATGCAGGAAAAGAATTTTTAGATAAACCACATCTGTAAAGGCAAGTTTCCTCAGAATTTCACAGCCATATGGTGACCCTGCAAAAATTAAGCAGAATCAAACAGCTCTCTGCCAAAACTCAAGTCTGTTCCATACCTGTATAATCATCACACAGCACACTTCATTGTCAAGAGCTGCTGTAAGCAACACAAATCTCAGTTTTAACCTTAGCAGTAACATTTTTTGTGAATGTTTGCCCTTCCAAATACCTTTTAACCAACACCATACCCAGTACTCTGTAAGCATGATCCTCAGCTGGGGGAGCTTAGCAGTTTGCCACATATTTAGTCAGCTCTGGGCATTGCTGAAGATCAGGTCTCATGTAATTCTGAGTTAAAAAAAAAATCTTCTGAACAAGGAAATTTAAACTATTTATGATCCTTTTTGCAGTTTCAATCCTGTATAATATTTTTGATGGAGCTTTTTTACTTCAAAAACCTACAGTTTAAACTAAGGTCTAAAAAAAAAACCCTCTGATTTGCCACAGAAATCAATCTTCTGCTGTCCAATTTCATTCTTAATGAAAGAGACAATTCAGAAACCTACAGGAACATGCTTTATTGATTCATTCACAAGTCACTAAAGCCTGTGCCTATGTTCCCTCCAATAAGCCTAACCACATAGTGCTTCTCATGCATGGAACTGCAGGGAAAGACAATGACCCCAGATCTGTTCTGCTGCAAGTCCAGTGAGACTAAACACACCCAATAAATATAGGCACAGCACACCACTAAGTTAATGACAAATGTGTGTAGGAGAAAAGAGACTTATATTTCCTTCCTTTATTATTCCTTCAGCTGAGCCTCTGCCTTTATAATTCATTTACCCAGGGCAGTTGTGCCCAGATGCATACCTGTTTCTTCATGGAGGTCCTTGTTTTCTCAATTTTGTAGATGGATTAAACAAAGCAGGAGGAGGCCAACCTACATGTGTGAGGTCACAGGGTGACCTGTAATCTGCACTGCAGCAGAAGCCCCAATTCATTCAGGTTCAACACCTAATTTGGCATAAACCTGGAGCGTAGCTGCACTGCACTGCATATTTTATAAATATGTCTTTCAATAATCTCCCTCACTTCTTATGAAAGCAATAAGAAGCTGTAAGAACAGCAGAGCCCATATTGGGTGAGCTTTCCCACTAAATTCCTCAAATGCATCTCAGCTGTGACCTGTAGTAATTTGGGTAATCTAATAAGGCTGAATGCCCTGTAAGAATCTGGGATGACACACTGCCTACCTGCATGACAGAAGTACAAGAGAGCAGTGAGATACCCGGTCTCACCCAGCAGCCAGAACAAGAGGGAACCTAAAAAATAAGTGTTACAAAATACAGGAAAACACATTATCAAGAAAATATGCTTTGCACAGTCCTACTGGTACTTTCAAATACCACCAATACAACTTTCACCTCCAATTCAAAGTATTGAATCTACTTGTCCTGTTTAAGGGAATATGCTACACTCAGATTTATCATCAGGTTTTATGGTAACTACAGCTAATCCAATTATTCCAGTAGAAATAATTTGAAGTAGAGCATTTTTTCAGGTTCACCCAGATTTTGCCAGAAATCCAAACAGTCTTTTGCCTTCTACCTTATGACACAATAGATTATAGGGAGCCCATTTCTCTTATTCCAACATTCTCTCCTCTTTACAAATGCTTTTCATAAGTGTGCACAGACCCAGTCAAGAATACCACTCTTTACTGCAAAACTTACCTGTCACCTGCATTAAAACTTAGTGGGTTTAGTAATTCTACTGAAGAATAGTTTCAGAAAGCAACTCTGCTGTTAACTGGATAAATAACATGGCGAGAAATTTAGTGGTGTATAAAGGAATTAAAGTATTTTTTATGCTCTTTAATATTCCCCTAATTCTAAAATCAGCCAAAACTCCAGCATAAAAATCACTTTTCCTTTAGAATTGCCTGTCAGCAGGGTAGTGGGCAGAAGTTATCGCTTTGTGCCATACTGTATGTTCAAAGCCATCAGCATTCAATGTGCTAAGAAGTGACACTGAATCCCACAATCAGAAATAAAAAAATGAAAGTTTCAAAAAGATTTCAGAATTTAGATGAATACAAATAGCTGCTTTGAAGATGGAAAGCATTTTACAGATTTACATTTTGGTCTGTTTTGTTCGGATAAACAGACAAAAACATGCTTTTAAAAGCAGCAATATGATTGTCAGTTTAACACTTTCCGTAATAAAATCGTAAGAAATACTTGAAGCCACAGAAAGAATTATTTATATTCACTGTACAGAGAGCTTATGTTTTGCTTCTGCTTATTACTTGAGCTTCTGAAAACGATCTCATTTTATAACCTTAACAACTATTAATGTAAGCCACAAGCTTTTCGCAGATGTACATTCCAACTCTCACCTTCCCCAACTATGAGGATTCAAAGAAATCAGGGCACTATCATTGTTTATTCAAGAGACTCAGAAGGTTTATCAAAGGTTTTCTTTTCTTTTGAAAGACACAACTAATGTTGCCAAAGAATTCATACAAACTTAGAATTAGAATTAAAAATGTTACAAAAAGTGCTCTGAAAGGAAAATTAATTCGAAGGATTCATACTCTAACACTGCTTGCTGTCACTGTGCTCTTAATGACTGAAGTGTTTTTATAGTTTTCTGTGTTCTTCCTTAGTGCTTTATAATTTGATTTCCAAATCCCCTGAGAGCTCTGTGACAAACCTGCAGGGTGTTACCAGGATGGAAAGGTCAGAGCTGAGGACAATGAGCATGGAGTGTGCAGAAGACAAATCTCAGAATTTCTTGTTTCAAATCTGTCACTGACACACAAGCTAGGGTCAGCAAAGAACAAAGAGAAGTCTCTTAAAGGAAAAGCAACCACGGTGGCTGTAAGAATCTGTTTTAGTGCAATACAACAGGTGGCAACTTCCTAAGGAAGAATCAACTTTGGTGGGAACCTCTTAAAGATGTTAGTGCAATTTCCAGCAGAGTCCAAGTGACATTCCTTTAAAAAAAAGAAAAAGACAGCTTTCCCAGAGATCTGCTGCATGGAAATCAAACAGGCTTCCAAATTTCTTGAACACAAATCGGGTAGTGGGAAGCCCAAACTGTGACTTGCACACTTGTCTCAAGTGTAACACTTGCAATTCAGGGAAATCCTCCTGTGCTATATTCCTGGACTCCTTCCCACCCCATCCTCCAAAGAAGTCTTTCCTCAGCCAGCTCCTTCCCTGCCCTCACACCAGCCTCTAGTTTTCTGACAAGATATTGCTCTTTTGGGCTAGACACCATATGACCTTCCCTGTGCTGGCTGGCCCTAGAACTGTTAAATTAGTGCCAGCCAATCTCTATCTTAAGGTTCCTAGCAACTTTATTATCTTTTTTATTGTTTAATTAACATAATCACTTCTTAAGAACAACTGTAATGCTAGTTAGTGGAACAGGTGCTCTAACTAGTAAAAAGTCTATAAAGAGAAAAACCAGTATCCCACCAGACGTGTGCAGAGGATGTACCTTTCAACATCACAAATTCCCTTTTGGGGACCTGAAAGTATTCTCTGCTGCTTCTGCATGATGTGCCTCAGTTTTAATTCACTTGTTATTCTTTGCTTAATCAAGTTCATCTGTAGTATAAATGTGAGCACCATTATGCTAATTTCTGCACTAGACATGCAAATATATAAACATTTGTGTGCCAAATTATTAAGGTTCTGTCTATAATGTTATGCCCCTATTTACTATCTATATTTTATGTCTTATGGATTTCTAAACATTTAAATTTATATCAGTACTGTCACATATCTGCAAGCAGAGACAGTTTTATGAGCACTAAAAAAGCTGCAACACACAGCCACTAAATACTAATGACATAAATGGTATCCACTAATGGTCTCTATTTTTATTACAATGCAAAACTTCAATACATTGCAATTACCATTGCTCTAGGGCTGAGCCATACACACTGTATAACGCCAACTTCCATCTCTATAGCATAAAACGACATTATTTGTTGTTCAGCCCTGTACTGCAGATGTTGACTGAATGCTCAAGTCAGCAGTTGAAGCTAAAATTCACTCTATTTACAAAGTCTTACTGTTAACTAATACCCTAAATTGTCAGATATGCCAATGCATTAGACATTTTCCAAAGCCTGCTGCACTAATAGCATGTAAGGGTAGCATATGTCTTCTTGTACCTGTCAACAGCCCAGGAACTTTGCAAAGGTAAAGCATGTCAAAAAAGGGAATTATCTTCATATGCTTCTGGGTTAAAAAAAATCTTTAGTGAGTAGTTTTTCTAAAATATTGCAATACAAAAGTGCATTCAGCAGAGATTACTCTCTTGTAACGGGTTTTTTTTCACCTTTTTAATGTTAAATTTTAAATTCTTCATTCATAATTTCAAGTGTCTCCTCTTACTTCAGCTACCAAAGAGACTAAAGCTTCCTCTTAGAACTTTGAGACAGTGAAAGTCTCAATGTTCATAAAACTGGATGAAAACAAGTGCATGGCAAAATCTCTCCTACATGAGTGGAAGTATTAATTTCATTTCATCAATGCATTTCGCTTGCCAGAAACTTTCACCAAAATAAAGGAGAGCTAAGTTCGTCTCTCAGACTTTCTCAAGCTGGTTCTCTCACATTAAACAAGTGCAATTAGATTCCCTCCCAGTGACTTCAAGAATAACCTCCAGAATGCTGAAAGTTCTGTTTGAAACAGGAGACATTTTTCCTATTTCCATGCAGCTGGGAAGTCATTTACACAAGGAAAGCACTGGAGACAAAGTAGGTGTCAGACTGGGTAGCATTTTACATGCATTTTCTGACACAAGGCAGACAACAGAAACGTGCACACAAAATATTTCCTTTCAAGGGCTGGCTAGTGCAAACAGCAAAATCGAGGAGACCTTAGCGTAATTATTACAGAGTTACCAAATACTCCTTGTCCCTAAAAACAAAATCCAGTTATCACTCAGTTTTTAAGCATGGAAAACCATTCCACCTGAAAGCAGTACTTTCTTTAAATTTTCTCACTCAGCTTGCAAAATCTAAAGTCACACAACTGACTAGAGAAGAGCACACGATGTGACGTGCAGAGATTATACCTAAATCTTAAAAATGGGAATACTGACATAGAATTACTTATTTTTTAAATCTTCCTATCTGTACCAAGAATCCTGAACATGGCAAGTCTCTAATGCAATCTGAACCCACTTCAGTGTCCTAATATTTTGACTAAATAGGCTTTATAAATGATCCCAGTTAGCTACCTCTGTTGTACAATTGCAACAATAAAATATTCCAACTGAAAATCAAATGGCAGTTTTAATTTCAGAATCCAGGATTTCTCAAAAGAACAAATTCATTACTTTAAAGAGCTGTAGGAAAACACAGCTTTTCTAAATAAGTAAAATATGCTATGCATTTTCTCAACCAGGTTTTAAAATTAGAATTTTAACATAATAGCTCATTTTTGAAATTCAAAATTTTCAGGGATGAGTAATTTTTAATCCTCTCTACACATCTTGAAGCAAACCAGACTGAGTTCACAAACACAAAAATGAAATATTTGAGTACATGAAAAACATTTTTCTTTAATTATTCTCCATTTTTCTTGAGGAAACTGTTGGGTAACTGCAACCAATTTGAGGAATATTTTGGACCTTTTTAAATACTATCTTGGACAATCTACATTGTTTGCAGCAATTCTTTCTCCTTGCTTAAAAATCACATTGTAACATAGGAGGAAGTGAGCTCGTTATAATAACACTTCAGAAAAAAACTGAGGGTATCAACTTGAAAGAAAATCTTAACTGTGTTTCAGTTTGTAAGGGTAATGAAAAGTAGCAATAGGTCATGGGTTGGCTAAAACCAACAAGTGCCTGACCCATTTTTTTGTGTGTGGTTTTTGCTTTGTAGTGTGGTTTGTTTGGTTGGTTTCCTTTAGTTTCATTCCCCCTTACTTTGTCTTCACAAGTTTGCCCTCATAACTCTCAATGCGACAAAGCCCAATGTCATTCCCCTAACAGACCACACTTGATGAGGTGCCTAATTAAGAACGCAGCTGCCTTTAGAACTCTGTAATATCAAGGAGAGAGAATGAGACACCTGCAGAGGCCGACTCAGGTGTCTCTCCTCCAGAGCTCCCAAGCTCCTAACGCAGGTGTCTCAGGATAGCAGAGTTACCCGCTCTGAAACCAGCCCCTGACCCAAATGGGGAGCTCTGCTTCAGCCCAAAACGTGCACATTCCATGAGGCAGAAAGAGAGCACAGGTAAGGGCACAGCTGCTGCCCAGGATCAGACGGACAAAGCTCTCCACAGGCTTTACAGACATTCCAGGTCCAGTGAGTTTCCAGACTTGGCAGCCGTCTCTGGGCATGTCTCCCTCCTTGTTGGTCCAGTCTCTTCTACAGTAAAAAAGAACATTAGCTCTAGTGGGGCTTATCTCTACCTGGGTACACACAGTGAAAACATCCTCCTGAAACAATAAAAAACCATGGAAAACAGTAAGAGGCTTTCTGTCCACTGCTCTGGATGGTCAATTGAGCCCTAAACTAAAAGACTCCTGGCCCTGTTCCCTGCTCAGAGTATTTGGCTATAGTTTTGTTTTAAACTGTAAAGACACTATATTAAAAAGCACTCTAGGAAGGATGGCTGGCTGTATCTGTATTCCTTCCAGAGGGAATGGGGTATTTACACCCGAGGCAATGGCTTTTTAAGGTGTTTCTTCTGATTATAACAATACAATGAAACAGCTATAATACCTGGAAGCTTTAGACTTCTGCCTTGTAACCATGCAGATGAATAGCTTCAACCTTTGCAAGAAATTGCAGTATGAATGTCTGTTTTATTCCACAGTTGTGTCTGAGCAGACTATTAATAGAATACTGATAAATGCTACAATAGCTATTCTTTTTCCTCCCCTTTTGCTTTTATGCTGTCGTCAATACCTATCCTTCCCCTGGTGCTGTCAGCTGATGCCTGTCTCATAACTCTTGGGGTAACAGCATTAGGCGAAAAAGAAATTAAGTTCAAATAAAACTGCCAGGTAGAATCAACATTATGAGATTATGGACTGAATTGTTTTCTGAAGAGGCACATATATGCAGTGTTATACCACTAATGACCTACAAAGAACTTACATATTAAAATTTAATTACTATAATGTTATTTAAGAGAAGGGGAAAGATACTAAAGCTGAATTTGTTTCTTTTAATAGCAGCTCTGCAATTTTTAATGGCAAGTAGTAACTACACCTCTATACATTTCCTGGGGACTGTGTAGGTAGCACCACACACCACACCATGTTCACATAAAACCGAAAGGTGTTAGGAAGTCTTGGTAAAATATGCACATGGCTGGTAGGACATTTACCCAGGCCTTTGCCAGTCTGTGCCATTCGTGGGCACATGGCTGCATTTGTACAATTCTCGTGTTTGGTGTTCACTCTTGGGTAATGATCTAAAAAGATAGGGAGCTGTTGGTCCTGTGAGTAAAAAGAAATCAGTGAGATTATGGAGAAGAACACACAATATAAATACTACACAACAATTATGAAGAAACCAAAAAATGGATTTCTTGCAACTATTTGCAAGCCATGCAGCTAAAAGTAAATGAGTATTTGATTACGATACCAACAGCCTCAAATTATCAGTATAGCATGCAAATGAGTGAAGTTGTTTACCATTTAACAGCAGTGTTATCCATGCAGTAGTCATTGTGAAACAGATATCAGAAGAAAAAAGAGGTCTAAGTACATCTGGGAAGGCAGGTAAAATGGACAGAGGGTACCTAAAACAGGGGCTGATCGGAAAGAGGGATTGGCAAAGTGCAGAAGAAACAAAAAGAAGTTGAAACCTTTATCAAGAGACACATATTAGAGGATTTTTAAATATATCTTATTGTTTATAAAATGCAAGGATTTCTCTTCAACTGGGTTTTTTGTGTACTTATTTGCAGTTTTAGAGACTGTCAGTTTTGGAGATTATATCTTATGCATATTAGTCTCCCAACATATTGAAACTTTTTTTGGCCTTTCACAAATAATAAGTGGTATTTTTATGTAAATTAGTCTTCTTCAATCTTTGTTGTGATATCAAATATCTTAAATATTGAGCATGCTTCCCATAGCAGTATTTCAAAGAATGAAAAAAACCCTAAGAATAAATAAACGTGGCTTGTAACTTTAATTATTTCCCCAAAACTGTATTTTAAAAGCTTGAAAATTTGCAGTTTTCTCTTACAGAAGCCAGAGACACAGCATCTCATAGCCATTCCCATCAATACCTGCTCCAAGAAAAGCTGAAACCTTCAGTTCTGCAAAGTCAGGCTGACAGATTTCACAAGACACAATGGACCAGTGGAACTCTCAAGTGAGGGCCCACTGGCTAGGACCTGGCTGCTGCTCACAGTCAGCCCTTCCAGTCTGTGTTTATAACCAACAGGCTGTTGGCTGTTTATTTACCTGCCATAGCAAACCCTCACCTGGCATCTTCTTCACTTCTCCCTTTCAGAAAACCCAAACATCTGAGATGACTAACGAGGGGAACGGGTCAGAATGGATTTAAAAATGTCTGCACAAGGAAAGTCAAGAGCTACAGATCTCTCCACACAGCTCTGCACTAAGCAGTACAGAGCTGAATTAAATGCAATAGTAAAGCAGAGCCGAACTTTGAGATGCATCCGCTCCACTTGCTCCACCTTTCCTGGTAACAGAGGTTCTGCTCAAAAACATAAAGCCTAACCTGCTGGTATAAACTAACTTTACATAAGCTGTTATGACCTAAACAAAGTTTGAACAGTACATAGCCTCTGGGTACTCTTTTGAGTACATTTTGAGTTTAAATTTAGATTTTTATTGCCCTTGGAATGCTGATATAAACTTTCAGTCCCACTGGTGCAACTCCAGGAAGAGACTATATTAAATTTCTCTGTTCATGAAGGTGTGTGCCTTCCTTCTATTCATTACCAGGCATGCATGTCACATAATAAAGCCAGGCTGGTTTTATTCTTATCCAATATGTACCTTATTATGCTTAACAGAATTCTGCAAGGGCAGATCCCATTAGCAAGTGGTATCATGTAAGAGCTGAGCATCCCATCAGGGGTCTCTGGAGTTAACTTACAGGTCTGACACACCCAGGGCCTACCTGGGAGTGGTCACACAGCTTGGTCTTTACTCCTCTAGCCTGGGATAGAGATCTTCCATTTCCCTGTTTCTGCAGAACAACATTTAGAACTAACTCAAATCAAATCAAACCAATTAGTTACCAAGATGACACTGTGGAAACACAACAGCAAAATTAAACATCTGAGGTTTGAAAAGGCAAACCTAGAATTTTCTTATTTGGTAAGGAAAGAAGGCTTGAATACCCCAATATTAGTAATATGCACTAGCCTTACATGCCTAACATTCTACCAGCAAAAGAGAAAAGTGGGCCCAAGCAGAAGTAACAACTCTGATGTGGGAACAACCTGACACATCATAAATTAAAAATCATTGTTTTGTCTGAGATTTCATCACTTCCCAAATCAAATCTGTCCTAGATTTAAAACAATTTAGCTAACTGGGAAGCAGCAACCCTTCTGTCACAGGATGAGGAAAGATTCACTCATTTCCTTACTTGCTGTGTAACTGGAAGCAGCATTCCTTGTTCCCAACACACCAGCGCCCAATGCTGCACGGCCCAAGGCAGAACATTCAAGGTAACAGTTGCAATATGCAGTGAAGCAGACACTGCTGCACACGAGACATGCAAACCTCAATAAATAAATAAATTTGCTATGTAAGTTGGAAGTTTGGCAGATTCCTATAACCTGAAAATAGTCTTTAGGGTAAGATGATGATAACCATGCTTATGACAAATAAACGAAATGTGGTGTGTCTTTTGATGCAACTTAGTATTTTATTGATGTACTCCCATCAAATCTCGTTCAGTTCTGCTTTTCTTTCAAGCAAAGGTCATAAATCTTCAAGGCACTGGGATTATGCCACAAATTGTAGGTCCACACTGGTGGCAGAAAAAGTTTCACTTGCAGGAAATTTGACAGAGGTTATACAAATCTTTTTCTAGTAATAGCAGCTGTAGCTGGTATGAAATGCAGTGTTAAATGAGAGTAGAGCATGGAACATTTTATAATTATAATTCTCCATTGAATTGTTTACTTTTCAAGGCGGCATAGAAGGAAATATTATGGTTTTAATCGTGTTCATTACAGCAGAAGAGAGTTTGCGATCTAACCTCTAAGAGTAAGTTTAAAGAAGAATCTGTCATTTTGATGGCTCATTTTTGAGATTCATATTTTGTGGTGGTTTGTGGGTTTTTGGTTATTTAAAGACAGAGAGGAAGTTTGGTAAGAAAGCTGAGAGATTATTTGTGCATTTTTAAACACGGAGCAATATAATCAAATTGTATTGTCATTGCCCCTCTGGTTCCCTTTACCCAGAGGAAAGTTTGTGGTTATTTTTTCTTTCTGAGTACAATGTAAACAAAAACTGCTTAACCTCCCCTTCCTCTTCAGCTCCTAATCTATTCACTTAGACTGGCCTAGACAGGCTTCTCTTTTGCTGGTTTGGGGGAGCTTCTTCCATCTTTTGGCTTTATTTCACACCTTTTCAAAGCTGTTGTTTTCCAAATAGCCTGCTACTTGGGGTTCTGGCCCTTCCTCCTCTTCTACATTATTTTGAAATTTAATTTTACATCCTTTACAGGGCTTTGATTATTTTTTAACTGCTACTGCTGCCTTTTCTTTATGCTTTTATAGATACTGACAACATTATGAATTATATTATACAAGACAGAAATAAAGCTTGCTCAAATTGAAACTTGCTGCCATTTTCTTCCAGTTTCTGAGACTCCCTCTGAATTTATTTTAAAATCTCTTTTAATCCTCCTGCTGGACTGATGTTTCCTTTCAGAAAAGAAGGACACTGTTCGAGCCACAACAAATGACATAGCATGAAGGAAATGAGGAAAAAAAGTCCTGAGTCATGAAAGCAAAGAAGATGTGCAAGTGAAACAGACTCAAGAGAGGAATAAAATCCACAAACTGGAAGGGACAGAAAAGTAGGATGAAGCTCTAATTGAAAGGAATAGAGGACTGACTCTACATAAGAACTAGGTAGAGCAAGGAGGGAGAACTTGACCAAGGGAGAGCTGAACTAGCAGACACCTCTCACCTTTTAGCTCCCTTCATTATCCTCCCTCTGCCCCAGGGAGAGCTGGCAGCCCTCCTGGCAAACCTTTCCTGGCCACAGTCAATGCTGGAGCCACAAAGTAAAGCATCAGGACAGGAGCTGTTCTCAGAGGGTCACACAAGCACTGCCAGGGTGAGGGATGGACCTGGCCCTCCTTCCAAGGGTGGGATGAATACCTAGGCTCCAAGGAACACAAGCAGTTCTTGTTCCCACAGCAGCAATAGAAGGGAAGATCTGTATCTAAGGTCTGCAAGTCGATGCATTTTGTGAATAAGTGGCTGTCTTCTTTCCTGCTGCTCTGGATGTCTGATTGCTGTGGAGGCAAAGCCCACTGCTAAGAGCTGCCCACCCAGCAGTGTCTGTCAGCAAAGAGCACTGAACCAGCCCCAGAAACCACGGCGCTGCTCGGGGCACTGACAGCACCCTGCACCCGCCAGGTGCAGCTGGGTGCCTCCCTTTTGGTCCCTTACAGAGCCAGTCTGGGTTTTCTCAGGCCCTAATGCTTCTTTCTACTCCTAAACTCTGTTTTGGAGAATCCATGTTTACAGTGACTAAAGCACTCTGCACTCATCAAAAGGAGTGTTCCAGTTAAATCAGAGCCCCCAGTTACAGATGCACTGCTGGATTTGCCAGCAATGACCACTCTCTGTAGTGTGGGGCATCAGGACCTGAAACAAGAGCTGTGCCAACTCAAAAAGCTGAAAAGGGCATAATTTTCTTCAATTATTCCCATGTAATGCACAACTGGAGTTTAAAAAACTGTGATCTTTAAACATTCATCCTTCTGAATAGGAAGTTTAAAAAGTAAATCCCTCTGAGCATCACAGCTATACTTAAAAGATGAATCCCACAATAAAAAAGATTTTGTATGGATAACTGATACATTTTCTACTAGGTGGAGAGAAAAAAAATACCCCAAGCTATGACAAGTTTGCTGTGTAGGTGATATATGGTAGTAATTGACATCCTAACAATAGGAGACTATAAAGATACCTTGAAATTATTTTCTTTTCTATTTCTTCCCTATCTGCTTTTCCTCCTCCATTTCTTCAGTAAGGCAGATCTACCAGCAAGACAATTTAATCTTCCAGGGATAAAGAAAGGCTTCCTTGTCTAAGAAAAATAAAAACTTCTACTGGTCAAGGACAGAAAGCCCAAGAGAAGGAATTATCTCCTGACAGTGAGCTATGTTTTTTTATCTCTAGAAACGGAAGCAGCAGTGTTCTGGAAGAAATAACATTGATTTAGCTGGAATGTAAGGAAGACATCTTCTGTTTGATGTATGTAGCCTTCTGGACAAGGGTAGGACAATAGCTTGTATTCCCTGAACAAAATACCTCCTACCGTGTTTTCTCTATCATTTAGTGAGAAGAATTTTATTCCCTTGTAACTTTTAACTCTGAAACATGAGTAACTTCATGCTCAGTCATGAGCCTGGACGGATACTTATTTAATGAGCTACCAATTGGATAATTCTCCTGGGCTCTTTTGCCATGCACGAGTGGGAGAGAGAAGAGTCATTGTCCCATCCAGTGTGGGTAATAAAGTAAACCACAGCAGCCAAAGACACTGGGACAATTTACCTCCTTGGCAAAAGAGACACAGAAACCAAACCTCAGCTATTGTATAACTTTACAATGCAGAGCAACTCCTTCCATGAGTTTTGCTATTGCACTTCACAACACAGCAGTATGCCAGCCAGGTTCAACACTATTTAAAGCAACATATTAGCCAAAGAAACAAACTTGCTCACTTGGGCTGATATGAAAACACAGAACAAACCTCCACATCTGTCTTCACGAACATACTTTTGCCATCCACCCTAAAAGCAGCTGACTGTTGCTTCTGATTCCTTCTAAAGGAATGTTTTGCTTTTCAAAAGGCCACTTTTATCTGGTGGCTTAAATATAAAACAACTCTTGTACTTGGATTATCTAGCTGAAGGCATAGAGAGCTGGCAAGCTTATGCTTAAGTGCTTTAACTTAAAAATCAGGAAGCACCTTGTTGCTTTCAACTCCATGGACACACTTTCAACTTCAGTGTTTTGCAAAATGGTAGGGTCCTCAACAGAGTAACTAGAGATATCAGTATCCATCTCCATCCTTTCCTGAGGAGCCAGACAGAGATGTGGGGAACCAATACTTCAGCCAGAATGAACATGTTACTGGTTTCCAGCAGAGATCCTAATACTGAATATCAACAGGGTTCTTCCAAACAAGAAAAAAAATTAAGTTAGAAAAGGAAAAGCACAGCACGAACAACCTACCAAGGTAGTGGAGGAAACTGGAAAGGGCTACTAAAGGCAAGAATTATTTTAAGTTAATCTCAGAGATGACAGGAAGTCAATACACAGAGGCAGGCACAAACTCAGTTAGCACAGCCAAGAGGCTCTCCTCCTGATTGGCAAGGCTGAACTATTGGGTCTTTTGAGAAGAAAGATTACCAAACCAGTTAAAACTGAAAAGCTGCACAACTCGTGGAGGGAATTCGCCAATGAGCAACTGCAACAGAAGGAATATACAAACAATATCTCAAGATATAAAGGACTGTTGCACATTATTGATGTTGTGGACATAAACTGCTGTGGCAGAGGGTTTAAAACTGCTAACCCTGGTCACGTGTGGCCAGGACTTACCTTGCCTGCCCAGAAGTGCTCAGTGCTTCCCACCAGGTAACAGCCCCTTTGCTTCACGCTTGCAGGAATGTTTCCATGCTGTTCAGCTGTAGAAAGGAGCCTCTCACCATCCTCCCCTGCCCTCAGAACACACACAGGTTATTGCAACCTGGCCACAGTGTAACAGGAGGGGAACTGCCATAAACTGCAGAGGAAAAGGGCTGAGCAAAAAGCCTCTGAGTCAGGCAGGAGCTCACTCAGCTGCTCAGTGCACAGCAGCCTTTGTGCAGAAGCATGCATTAGACACCAGTGTAGATACAGTAAGACTGGGACACAGTGTGATGTGATATGCTGTCACATAAGGTAGGATGTGACAGATAAATTTGGAAAACATAAAATATATTCACATAGCTTCAAATTGAGAGAATACACATGAAGCCAACCTGAATGAACAACCCTGCCTTCTTTGGAATGTGCTGACATTAGTAGCACTGATCAGACCAGCTCCTAATTATATCAATTTATAAGCCATACCCCGGTGTTGTACTTGCAACATCTTCAGCTTTGCTGAAAGCACAATACAGTAAGGGAACATTAAAAGCATTAAACTAAAATTACCATTCTGCAGCTGATTTCTGACTATACAGGACTCATCTTCCCAGCTGCTGAAGCATAACCAAAGGGATTTGGCTGCATTTCCATGTTCTGGGCATAAAGCTGTCATGACCAAACCTGTGGGCACTGACTAGCTGGCCTAGAGAGCTGCAGCTTCAGTTTGCCTGGTGTCAGGAGCCAACATTACCTTACACTATGACCACCTCAGCCACAAAGACACAAAACAGTCAGAAACAAAAATTGTGTTTGTTCTCAATATTGTGTTCTCCACGGTTTTTTTGTGAGTACTTCACTCTTTTTGTCTTAAAACAACTCTAGAACAGTACAGCTATTTCCTTTCCCACACAGGACAAGTATTCAAATCTTCAGTCCCTTCTGAAAAACTGCTAGCAAACAGAGGAGAGGCAGTTTCTTCCTAAAACCATTGACAGTTTCAAGAGAACTACTACTATTTAAACAAATACTTCCCTTGATATATCAGGATCAATGCCTTTTAATGGATTTTTTTTGTCTTCAAAATATAGAAATATTTTAAAGAGGAAAATTTCTCATGGGATTAGAACAGGTTACACTACAGTGATAGAAATTTACATGACAATCACCAGTTAACACTGGACCACTCCTCTGTGACATTCCAGTTATTTAAAAAAGCAAAACAACCAAACAAACCAGCCAACCTACCCTAGGAATCTTTGAACAACATTTTTTTGGACAACAGCATCATTCCACCATGTGTTTACCACTGAAACTATTGAATATCTCAACAGTTATCCAGAATTCTTACATGATCTTGAAAACATGGCCAAAAGAATTCAGTTGTGTTATGTAAGGCTCCATGAAAAAATTAAAATGAAATGTGAGAAGAAATATGAATGTATTTCTTCAGAAGTTCTGGTGATCCAAATAATCCCTGTCTCATGCAAGTGTATCTACTGCTCACAACAATTCAGGAAATGGGACTAGAATGGATTTCTGTTACAGCAGTTTCCTGAGTTCTGCCATAATTTCCCACAGTCAGAATGAGTTGCAAGAATCTGCACTGCAACACAGCTATGCAAATTTATGTCAGCAGAAAAAACTCATTTAATGACCCACTGGAATTAAAACCATATCTTTAAAACTAACCCCTGGCATCTCTACTTTAAAAAAGAAAGATCCTTCTCCTCCTGCTATAGAGGAAAGCTGATTTTTCTCTCAATGTATTTGTTTCAAAGTCCTTTCTTGTCAATAAAGTCCTTCCACTATGTATATTAGGAAAATAAATATGACTTTCACAGGTCAAAATGCTGTGTTAAACCCATGCTTGAAGACAGTGATGTCTTAGTTCTGCAGAGGAAAAAAAATAAATTCCAAGTTTGGTCAGAGCTGGGCGATTGTTCATGTATGGGATAGGGTAAATGAAAAGCTGGTATGTTTACATTTATTAATGGTGGTTAATTCCCAGCAGAGCTCTCAATTAGCTTACTCAAGCCACAATAGGGGCCTGGGAATATTGCAGGAAACTCAGTGAAGGTCTCTGCTCAATGCAGCACCGCAAGAGGTTGGCCTCACGACAAAGTGTACAGCTACAGGAATTAGAATCTCTGCTGTGGATATAATAACTGCTGAGCCTCATCTCACTCTTCTGGATAGAGCTGGTCCTGCCATTTCAAAGGAGGTGTTTCAAAACTAGAGGCTGCAATCCTCTGGGTTGTGTGAACAATTGAGCCTTTGGAAAGGCTCTTCGAAGACTAAAATAGTGAGATTAATCACTCAGAAGACAGCAAAGGAACAATAAAACCAGATTAAAAAGAGAGACATCAGAAGCTTCTCTTTCCCTCCACCTCAACTGACAGAATTGTAGGGAAATTCAGCTCTATTGTCAGTCAGGAAACACTAAACCAAGTAAAGAAAATACAAAAACATTCAAAAGGGAATTATGAATCCATGCCAATCAATAATTTTAAAACACGATTCAATGCATGCTGAAAAATTTGGGGAGAATCAAAGTAGGAAGGATAACTGACCCATGAAATCTCAAGTCCTGTGGACCAGATTTTAACAATTACAAAATCAGGAACAGTACCACATGCATGGCAAAGAACAAAATGCTTCTCCATTCTTTCAGTGGAAATGGTATTTATCAGGTCAACATATCAGGCATTGTGACCAATACCCTGAAGAGTTATACAAGAAATTTTGATGGAAAGAATTGTAGAGTGAGCAACATGACATGTTCATAACTCTTTTTTTTTTTTAAGCTTCAGCATTTTTATTTCATAACAGAAAGAAATATTGACCTGCTTTGGTGACAGCAACACCAAAACCAGCTGTCATGCAATTAATGGCATAGGGATTTTATCAACAGAAAAGGTTCAGGGCTGTGTTAATTTCCATTAAAATATTTATGTTTTTAAAGGGGTTGTTACTACTGGAAAAATTGGAAAACACTGTCAGTATAGAAGCAGCTCAAGGAGGATGGCCCTGACTTGGATGACCCTGAAGCCCAAAACATTGAAAGCACATTAAAATTTATTAGCATGAAGCCCAACAATGCAGTGAGAATTTCCACTACAAGCTGGAGGACTATTGACTGCAAACAAAGCAGGAGTCCTCCTGTGAACCTTTAGTCCTTGAATGAGTGTTGTGTAGACAAAAAAATAACCAACAAACCCTGGAAATATAACTGCAGCTGAAGCCCTGATACTTCTTCGAACATACCATTTGCAACATGAATTATGTGAATGCAATGTGAATGACAATTATTCACACCTTTTGTCTTCATTTTGCTCAAACTCTTCCAACATCTCTTTCTCGGGTCTTCTTTTTTCAGATAGCTTAACAGAATTTCAGTCAATTAGAAGGTCACCGACACCAAGAGTACCACGAGCAGCACGCTGCATGAGGACTCATGACTTAGTCTGAACCTGTCTTTGTTAATGATGTAGGCACAAGAGGCAGGAGACCCTTGGGTATATTCTTCAAATCTACATGCTGACACAATGTTAGACCCATTCTCCAATAGCTCCACAATTCCCTCCCCAAGAAAAATTTTACAAACTGGGTTTTTTAGAATCCCAGATATATCCTGAGTTCAGAACAACTGTTTCACTTTAGGAATCCCATACTGTAAGAACCTAAGTGCTACTGGTGAAATGGGACAGCACATCTCCCCAGCTGTATAAAGCTGCAGAAGGGCAATGGCATTATCTTCCTCTCTTGTCCAACAAAAGACTCAAAGTTGTCATGGGGGAGAGCAAGAATGCTCTGCATCCAGATGTGCACAGCTGGTCACACTGGGATCAACACTGCTTTTGACTCTGGACCACTGGAGCAGAGGAAGCACAGTGCCCTGTATCCTAGGAATACAGCAGGAAGGAAGGAAGGAGGTACTAGGGAAGGGGAAGCACACCCACTGCAGGCATCACTGCCTCCAGCCCACACTGGATTTTCAGCGAGTGCCCCAAGGCACAGGGACTGATTACTGCCAGCCTTGCCCAAGCCCTCTCCTGTCATGCAAGGCACACAGCTTGTTTCACTCTCCAAAAAAACACAAGGCCTCTTTTCTTTTTGGGCAACCAACAGAGGCCTTTTGGCAACTCTTAACTAGCGGAATACACACCACACTTCACCCACTGACCCTGTCTGAGGGTGAAACTAAAACAGTTCCACAAGCGTGTGTGTCCCACCCAGGATTTCTGCACTACAGGAGTTTCCTCAGAATCTGAGCCTTCCTGCTCTCCCTCTGCACATCCCGCTGGAGATGCCGCCAGCAAAACCCTGATCTCTCCCCTCCCGGGCCGCCTTTCCTTCTCAGCGGAAAGGACACTCTCAGAGGTCAGCCTCAGAAGCACAGACACCAGATGGACTACACAAGCTGCTTCCAACTTCCTCACGCCCAGTCCTCACAGTACCTCACAGTCCCTCCCTGCCTCTAAACCCCCCGTGGCCAGCCCGCTCCGCTCCCCGTACCTGTTGCAGCCCTCGCACGGCTCCAGCCGGGGCTCTCCAGCACTCGCCGATCTCCGTCTCCAGCTCGCGGGAAGGATGCGGGCAAGGCTGTCGCTGCCGGGGGCGGCAGTGCCGCTCCAGAGCCGGGCGAGCCGCCCCGCTGACCCCGGGCCGGGCGCAGCTCTCCCCGCTCGGCAGCGGCGCTGCCTCGGAGCCGCGCAGCCGCCGGCGGGGCTGCAGGGAGCCGGCTGCCCGGCCGCGCTCGGAGCCCTGCCTCTGCTGGCTCCTCGGGAACGGCCGCTTCCAAACGAACTTATTGGGCTTCCAGATGTACCTGGGGGGCAGACGAAGGGAAAATTATGTCGAGTGTGCATTAACTATTCCCTGCGTTAACTGCATTTAACTTGTTCTTCTGTTGCACCAACAGAAGAACTCCCCATCTCCTGCTGGAGTCATTAATCTGTACCTTCTCATCGTTTGCGCAGAAGAGAGTTGGTTTGTTTCTCCCTGTGCACCCCCTTCGCCCCCACACGCCGTCCCTAAAAACCCAACAAATAAAAATGTGGATTTTCCCTTTAATTCCCCTACATTGTGTAATTATATTCGCATTAGAAATCAATCAACATTGGTCATTACCATTAGCGATATGCTCATAAAGCAAACACTAGACATGCTAATGAACTGAATGAAACATAATTTCTTGTTGTGTAAACTCATGCTCAACGCTAATCAGCAATAAATTCAATCAGACATTACATACATCAAGTGAAAGCACATTAAAGCAGGGTACAGAGCAGCGGCTGCTCATTTCTGGGGGCAGCGCGGCCCCGAGCCCGGAGCAGCCCAGCAGTGCCACGGCCGCGGGGGCCGGGGACGAGGCCGCCGGAGCCCTGAGGGGACACGACCTCCCTGCGAGGGACCCCTCGGTGCTGGGGCGTTCGTGACTCCCGCCCGCTGCTTACCGGCCGTGGCCGGGCTGCCGGACAAACCGGGCCATTTTCTGTCTCCGGCTCCGCACACCGGTGCCCGTAGCCATACCCCCAACTTGTCCGGCTCCGCCGCTTAAAATGGCACCTATGTCCAGTTCCTTCGGCTTGGTCACCCCCGCGGAGCCCGTTCTCCTCCCAGCACCGGCTCGCAGGGCCCGGCGTTGCCCAGGCAGGAAAGCGGCCTTGCCTCGCCCGCCCAGGTGCGGGCGGTTTCCAGGATGAGAACGGGCTGTGAGCAGGTGCAACCAGGTGCTCATTTAACATTTCCTCGCCATAAACACGGAGCCAAAGCACCGGCCACGTCGGGACATGGCTGTGAGCGTGGGTGCGGCCGGCTGGCCTGGGGAAGCCCAGCGCCCTCTTTGCCCGGGGGGCTCGGCAAGGACGGCTTCCCTCAGCCGCCCCCCGCGCCCTCCAGCCTGATCGGGGGCACCTTCGCGGCCTTCCTCTCCCTGTCCGCCGGGGGCGCAGGGATGGCAGAAAGGGGCTGTTTTAAACACACCGCGTCTGCTGAAGTAAATCACCGGGAACAGCCCTGCCGCCGCTTGGACACGCTTCCGAGCACCGCGGCCGGGGGGGCTCCGGGCCGAGCTGGGGCGGGGAGGCGGCGGGGCCCGCCCGCCCTCCAGGGAGCCGGGGCGGGGTCCCGGGCCAGGGCCCCCGCTCAGGACACGGGCAGGGGCTCCCCGGCCCGGCGAGGCGGCCGAGCGCCACGGGGGTTTTGGGGCGGCGGCAGCGGCTTTACCTCCTCAGCCGGGGCGCCGCAACTCCCGCCCCAGCCCGGGGCCGCCGAGCAGCGGGGTCCTGAGGGGAGCATCGCTGAGCGGGGCGGGGGGCTCGCCGCGCGGGCGCGGAGCAGACGTAGCTGTTTCAAGCAGCCACGGCGGCGTTTTATAACAGCCGCAGAGCAGTGATTTGCTGCGATCGGAGTAATGTAATATCCAGCTGCACAATATTAATGAGACGCTCAGAACCAGGGGAAAACTTTCAGCGGAAGGTGGCGGGTTTATTTGTTTCGAGTTAAGGGAGAGGAGGGAAAAGGAAAAAAAAATAAAAAAAACAACCAAAAGACAAGCATCAGCATCATCAGCCCCCGCACCTGCGGCGATCGCTGGGATCCCCCGCGGCGGGCCCAGCCGGGAGCTGCTGCCTGGCTCCGGCGCGATCAGGCGGGAAGGTCACAGGGCCGCCTTCCTTTCTCTTGCAACCTAATAATTTTTGTTCCTTCCCCCCGCCTTTTTTGTTTTCCCCCACTCCCCCTGCGGTCACGGGAGGCAAGGGCGGCTCCTCTCGCCCTGACCTGTTCGGGAGCGGAGGGCGCGAAGGGGGCGCGGGCGGGAGGGAGGCGGCGCGGTGAGAGGCTTCAGGAGGGAGTAATAAAGAGTCTCGCGGTGAGAGAGGAGCTTTGCGGCCGGAGAATGCGACGTGTTGGTTGTCTTGAGCAGTTGGTAACTCCAGGCGAACGCAGTCCGGCTGCTTTCCGTCATTATTCCTTCTCCACAGGTCTCGGTTGTCCCCTCGCACGGCTCCCGGCCGGGGTTGAGGAGGGCCGGCCCGCACCTCCCCCGCTCCTGCGGGGCGCGAAGCACGACCTGGGCCAGGCGGCACCCGCGGGCCCCGAAGGCGTTTTGGCCCCTGCGCCGCAGGGGGACAGAGCAGGAGCTGGCAGCAGGCTGGTGTGTTCCACTTGGAGTCCAAGGGCCGCGGCCACTCCCGGCGCCGGCCGACCCCGCTCCGCTCCCCACCGCCGCCCCTCGCGGAGCGCGTCCCCGCCCGCCCCGCCGGTCTGTGTCCAGGGCAGAACCTGTGAATAAAGCGAGAAGCGTTGCTTATTGGGCTCGTATTAATCCTCCCTTCTTGGAGCGAATAAATTGCCTCCCGGGAGCCGGGGATTCGCGCGGCTCCGCTGGTGCCGCAGCCGGGGCAGCCCCGCTGCAGCCGCCGCGCCACGCACACAGCCCGGGGGTCGTTTCACCGATTTATTTCACATTGAAGTTTAGATACAATCGAAATCCTCGGTACGCACCTTTTAATAAAAGTAGTAATCTCTTTGAGTACTGCAAAATTATAGTATTTATATCTTCAAAAGACGGTAAACAAATAATACCAGCGAATCAATAGTACCAGCCTCGAGTGCACATGGTCAGGTGGTTTTAGGCAGCCGTATAAAATGCGATCTGGTTTAGAGAATATAATACAGATAAATGCTATAAATAAGTGGGTAGCAGAGATGGCGCAAAACTTCCTCCTCTCGCCGGCTCCGCTCGGGCTGCCGGCACGGCCCGCAGGGCTTGGGGACCCGCGCGGGGGACCCGCGGGCAGCGGGGCCACCCCCGAGCCGCTCCCGCTGCAGCAGCCCCGGGACCCCGCCGAGCCTCCTCCCCCGACCTACCTGCATTGAGAAACCTTATTTCTGGTTAAGGAAAATAAAAGTCCCATTTAAACTTTATTGAATTAAAGCAAAAATTAATTTTCAATATTCACACATATATTACAGAGTAATAGTAAAAGTTCAATATACTTCCTGGCGTTTAGTTGGGCCACGTTGTACAAGAGCAAAACAAGCATCAAAACATTTAGCAGCCTTAAATTTCACAATCACTCAGAATTACATAGAAATATTGAAATACTCTAGTCAGCCTTGGCTGTGGATAGTTCTTCATGTAGAAATTTTTCCTTTTGCCAGCCAGTATACAGCAAGAATTGCATTTTCCCTTCCATCATGGCATCCATGTATTCAAAAAATACTTTACTTTTTTTCTTTTTTTAAAAGTTAAACTCAGAGAAAGAGTCAAGATTAACATGTTTTAAAAACAAAACTACAAAATATGCTGTAAAGGACAATGAAAATATCTAAAGTCTACTTGTGTGAGGCAGAAGCCATGGGGGAACAATGGCAGATTACACCAATGACACAGAGATGGGAACTAATTTTGTGGGAGGAGAGAGAAGAATATAAATGGGGGTTTGATCAATTATAGTGTCTCCCGCCTGTTGGCTGCAACACAACAAAAATAAGTAGTAATTCTTCAAAGCAGGTGTACACAAACCTAAGCAGGATTAAGCTTCTTTAATATTTGAATGTAAAAAGTCTGCTGTCCATGACTCTTCAAACCCAGCTTTGACTTGGGAATTTGTAAGAGATTTCTCCCTTTTCTTGGATGAGAAGTGATTTAAAGCGGGAACACTAGAAATCCAGAGAATGTTGAATACTTCCAGCCTCCCATCAAGTTTCCTCTCTCCAGTTTTAGATAAGCTCTGTCTCCTTTCTCCATCTGAATCAGTACTCCATTGCTAGCAGCTTCTCGGGTCACATCTTGGTCCCCTGCAAAGGCAGAAATCACTGGCCACCCGTTTAGCATCAAACTCACCTAAAGAGCAAGATAAAACAAAGCCCTCTGTCAATTAAAGTCAGACAATGATACCGCTGGGGCTTGCCTAACAGGCAAAATGCTTAGTTAAGGAAAGGCCTCTTCTGACAGCTGAAACTCCAGCCCCATAAAAAAGAAATACCAGTCTAAACCCAGCTAAGGTATGTACTCCAAAGGAAGAAGTCTTTCACCACTGTTTTAGACCCACAACCACATCAAAACACCCGGTGCATATAAAGCAGGACATTGATCCTATTTTGGAGAATTTCAATAGGGTGCCTGTGTTTTCAGGCTATGAAAAGAGGTCTGCTTGTACTTATTGAAAGATGGCTTTATGTGAAACCTCAGAGACAGCGAGGAGCAGAGCCACAGCCGCCAGAGTCAGGCCTTTGAAGTGTATTCAAGGGGTAGTTTTCCTTTGTTAGGCAGCAAAGACAATATGCCACAACACAGTCAATAAGGTCTGCTAAGCTCGCGTTAATGATCCCGGGACTGCACACCCCACATTAAAAATGCACTACCTGCCCAAGCTAAAGGTGTTAAGCCACTTGCACCAGAACGGTGCTATACAGCTGTCCATACACCTTTGCAAAGTGCATCATTATACAGTCAGATTTCCTGTCTTGATGATACTACCTGGCTTCAGGCCGGTAATTTATTAACCCTACCTAGAGCAGCATATGCATCAAACCCCACAGAAAAGGCAGGTACATACAGGGTAGCTGCATAGACAAGCACAGATTCATTACCATTTCCATGCCATAGGCATCTCCCTGAACCCCAAATCCCTATGAAACCTTCTGCCATAGGAGAGCGGGTGAGAAGCCTGCCAGGGACCACCGTTCCTACGGGCTCTGTGCAGGGATGCTCCCGCCAGCGTTCCGCGGCACTGGGCAGTCCGAGGGCCCGGACAAGCGGGCAGGCGGCCGACCACCTCCCATCCCGGGACGGCTCATGCGGAGAGGGGCCGAGCGGAGGCCTGGCGGGGCTCCGCGGCCCCTTGGGCACCGTCCCCTGGAGCGGAGAATCGCCGCAGGTCTGCGCTCCCGCGGCGGCTCAGGGGCACGTCCCGCCCCGCCGCCCGCACGGCCCCGTCCCCGCCGGGCCGCCGACCCGTCCGCTCCCTCCCGCGGTGCCCGCGGAGCCCGGCGACGGCGCTCGGGGCTGACCTGGATGGTTTGCCTGTTGTACACTTTCACCACGTGAAAATTGAAACTGTAAATCCCTTTCCTGGGCGCGATGAAAGTGCTCCGCTCCGAGTCGAAGTTGCTGCCGATATTCACTAGTACCTGTAAGGGAAGGGCACCGTCAGCACCAACGCGGGGCCGCTGCCGCCCAGCCCCGCTGCCCCCCGGCTCCCAGCGCCCCCCCTCCCGCGGGCAGGGCCCCGCGGGGCGGCGCGTCGCCGGCCCGGCCCCGCCACCGGCCCCGGCAACTTCTCCCGCGGCGGCGCGCCCCGAGCCCCGCCGCCCCGGAGCGCCCGAGCCCCGCCGCGCCCGCCCCACCTGGTCGAAGTAGATGATCATGGTGCGGTTGCTCATCTCGGAGGGCTCGTGGTTGGTGCTACGGATGGCGGAGAAGGCGACCTTGGCGCTGCCGGAGCGCACGGAGATGCCGAGCGCCGTGCCGGTGGGGTCGGAGGTGGGGTTGGAGTCGCACACCACGAGGCACTTGCCCTCCAGCACGATGGGCTCCGTCTCGTTCTGCCCGCAAGCCACCCACGCCGCGCCCAGCAGCAGCCCCAGCCCCAGCCCCAGCCTCGAGCCCCGCATGGCGCCGCGCTGCCTTCGCTCCGCGCCGGGCGGCACCGTCCGGGCTCCGCTCCGCTCGCTGCCCTGCCCCGCCGCGCTCAGAGCGGGGCCGAGCGCGCCCCGCCGGGTGGGAAGCGGCCGCGAGGAGGCACGGGAGCGCCGGCACACATAGCGCGGCGCGGAGCGCTGCGGTGCGGAGCGGGGACCGAGCGCTTCGGAGCGGAGCGGGAGCCGCCCGCCGCGCCGAGCGGGGCTGAGGGAGGCGGCGGGAGGCGGCGGCGCTGCCGGGGCTGCCGGCGAGCACAAAGACGGCGCGGGGCGCGGCCCCGCCTCCCCACCGGCCCCGCGCTGGCGTCAGCGCCCCGCGCCCGCCTCCGCCGCGCCCGGCCCAACCGGCGCCCGCCGCGCGCCGCCGCCGCCAATGGCCGCGCAGTCCGCCTGCCGCCGCCCGCCGCCGCCGCTTTTGTGGGGCGGCGCGGGCCCGGGCGCGGGAGCAGGTGCCCGGCAGCCGCCCGCACCGCACCGCACCGCACCGCACCGCACCGCACCGCACCGCACCGCACCGCACCGCACCGCACCGCACCGCGTAGGTAGGAGCGCTGGGGCACGGAGGCAGGGCGGGGCTGGAGAACTCCCGCGGAGCAGCTCGGACCGGGCCGTCGGGCAAAGCCGGGCTGAGGGCCCGCGGGGCGGAGCGGAGCGGGGCCGCGGCTTTCCGCGGTGCAGCCGGGCGAGGTACGCTGGAAGGGAGCGGGCTGCTGGCGGGGCGCAGGCCTGCCGCCGCCTCCAAGCAGCCAGAACATCACCGGCTGTGACCCCGCGCCCCTCCCGCCGGAGATCGCGCCGAGGGATGGCATGCCACGGGGCCCCGTTTCGGCAGTGTCAGGCTCCGCTGTCTGCTCCAGCCGCCTCGCTCGCATCCCGGGGAGGAACAAACCGCAAGGCTTCCCGAGCAAGAAACTCCGACGTCGTCTAGAGCCTTTGCTGGCCGGCCGAGCGCCCTGCTGACAGGGACAGTTCCGCCGGGCCGGGACTCCGTGCCCTGCCCCGCCATGGGACCAGCCCGCAGCGCGGGTTTGGGGTTGTCCTTGTTTCCTAAAGCGCAAAGATTGCTTTGTCTCGGTGGACGTCTGACACCTGTGTTCGTTCTGGATGTGTTGTGAAAAAATCATCACCCGGGATTGTAAATGAAGAGATTAGAAATAAACGGCTGGAACAGTTATTTTCTAACTGGCAGATCTGTTTACAAAGTTAAACTTCAGAGATAAAAACTTTTATGGAGTTTTAGCATCTTCTCTGGGAAACTGAATGTCGTCCAAAACTGGGCTCCAGTGCAAATCATTATAAATTTTGGTAAATGCTTTACTTTATTTCATTGTGCTGTTCCAATTGTGTGATTCCTAAGTTGTTTTTTTACCTGGGATCTCTCTCTGAAAACTCCCATAAATAAAACTTCATTCATATAGCAGCCCTGCTAAGTTAAATGAGTGTCTGTAAAGTTGTTCAGACAGTCTGTGAAGTATCGGTCTGCCCGTGGGTTGGTACTGGCTGGCTCGGAGGGGACGGGATGTAGCAGGAGCCAATGGCATCAGGAGCTTCCTAGGGAGGGTCAAAATACCCCGCGCTACAGATGCTCGGCAGCGAAGCGGTCTGGAAATCCATGTAGCGGCAAGATGATTCTAGGGAAAGAACAGTGGTCAGAAAGGAGTTGGGGAGTTAATAAAATAGAGACAAAAATTCTCCTGGGAAGTCGAAAGTGAGTGGGTGGAGCCACAGCCTGTTAGAAGGCGTGTTAGGTTTTACTTCAAGACACGAGCTTAAGATTTACAATGTATTGTTGCTGCTGACAGCCTTAACTGAGTCTGAAATCAGAATCAGAAACTTTAAAATAAAATTTATATTTCTGAGGGGTAATAATAAGGCTAAACCAAATAAAAATTAGTGAAAATTTTTTGCCTTCTTGTAATTTTGGTGAAATGACTTGGGGAAATGGAAATGGAAGGAGCATGACGCTGCCCTTTTAATTTTTCTAAATGCTTGACTCAAACATACATGCTCTTTCAAAGCACACGACTCATAAAAAATATTCATGTATTTCTCTTGTAAGACACTTCTTGTGCATGATAGAAATCAATTCTCTTGTGCTATAGAGCTCTTTAGGTGCAGCTCGTGGATTTGAGTCCAGGAAGGTCTGCCAGAGCTGGAAGGTGTTTGGTGTGGTGACCCCTTGGCAGGAGGCTGGCTGGGCCTCCTACCCCCCAAGCTCCTTGAGTACTCCAGTGACTCTGTGGATGGAGTTAGCAGAAAGAGCCAGAACAGGGGCACCTGGAAACATGAACAAATTTGTCACTTTACCTCACACAGGAGGCGGGCAGGCAGACAGGGGGTGCCAGGATTCCTGTGCCAGACACCCTCGTTGTCAGTGACTTTCATTCCTGCCCACTTGACTAGCACGGCAGCACCCAGCTTCTGCAGCTCTGCTGTAATAAAGAAACACCTGCCATGCAAATTAGACCTGACTTCATTTTCATTAAATGGCACACGCAGTGCGAGGCAGTTGTGTTGATTCTCTCTGTGTTGACAACAGTCTCTGACTCTGGGCACAAAGCAGAGGGGCTCAGCAGGAGGGTGTAGGGACTGATACATAAGCACGTGGTATAATTAGTGATGTGTGGCAAAGAGCTCCCCATCTAGGAGTGGAAATTTGCAAATCCAGATGCTTACCGAGGGCCAGGAATTAAGCTACATCTAATTACAAACTGCATTGTTAGTCAATGTCATTGAGATCCAAGAGGGCAATGGTCATTGAGATACACTGGAAATGGTGTCAAGGTATTAACAAACTGTAACAGGCATTGTAGATGTTAGTCTGAAATGGATATATTTGTCAAGCGGAGCTCTTTGGTGTTGGCTTTTAAGAAAAAACTGTTGTGGATGTGGCAAAAAAATGTGAACTGTCCATTGTGTGGTAACTCGCCCTGACCCCAATATTGACAGATTGACTGCAGACTATGAGTTTGTAGAACTCCCCTAATGTTTCACCCAAAGTTAAAGAAACAAAAAAACCCAACCAAACAAACCAAAAACCAAAACCAAACAAACAAAAAACCCCCAACACCAAAAAACCCCAAACAAACAACTTGGAAATAATCTGGACAGAAAAAAAAATAATTGAATGATCCTTGTGAAGTCCCTAGAGCACCACTTCAGGACTGGTCACTGTCCTGCTCAGATCATGAGAGGGTTGCTTATTTTGTGCCAGAAAAAAAAAAACAAAAACCTATGGAGACACCAAAATAACAATTTTTTTACCTCTTACAGAAGCAAGCTTAAAGCTCATAGGTACTGAACTTTTATATGTAGAAACCAAAATATAGTTTAGCCAATAAGCAGCAGCCTTACCTGCCCTCCATTACGGTGTCAGTGAGCCTTAATCCTATTTTAGGAAAATTATCCTTAAAACTCAGTCTCACTACACATCTAACTTCAGCTTCACTCATGAAGAAAGTCTCTAAGGGGAACAAGCATAAGCTTCTCTGAAAACATGTACGGAGAAATCTACTGGAAACCTTTATATTTCCTTCAAGAGAATAATTTAGCAAGAGTTTAGCTTGCTGTGTATAAATTCACCTTTCGCAGACTTCTTCCCTTTTGATTTAATCCTTTTTGAGTAAGAAATGCAAGGTCTGGTCCATAACTGGATAACTTATATGAAATGCATTTTGTTCACAATTCTGAAAATGCAGTTTGTTCACTGCTATATTAGTTTATGAACTATAAGCAGCAAAAAGCAATTCAGGAGTTTATATATGCCCATATAAACTTAAGATACTTGTCTTCCCAAGCATCTGCTGGGATTCTGTACGAAGTCTTGAAGATGTGTGAAAATGAGATTTGGAGTGAACCAGCTCTTGCTGATCCATACTGGGCTCTATCTAGAACAATCTGATTTGCTGTTGTAAGAGAGGTTTGCATGTATTTATGGTGTATTTATGGTGATTTGCTTATGGTGTCACCTTCAGCTTCCACAGCAAGCAACAAGGTATCTCAAGAGCAGGCTGAGCTCACTGAGAGAGTGCGCAGCAGGAGCAGATGCACTGCTAGGGTGCCATCCAGCAGAATTATCTGTAATGCTCCACCCTGTAGAATAAAAGAGGCCCAGGACTTGCTGTGCCTCTTGCCTGCCTGTGCAGGTCGTACTCAGCAGAGAAAAAACAAAAAATGGCACAGACAGGTTTGGGGCTAAGGGGAGAGCAGCACCAGGCCAGGGATGGACCCCAGAGAGTGCCTGTGCTTTCTGAGGTGTGTGCCTGACAACAGCCAGCTGATCATTTGTGTATATTCCTGTCTCAACCTTCTGTAATTTTATTTGAGCAAATGAAACCAGGTTGTTTCGCAACATTAATCATGCACTTTTTTTTTTTCTATAGAAAAATAGTTCTGATTTTTACTTTAAGATATCACTTCTGGCCAGAGAATATCAAAGAATATAAGCTTAGTGTTTTCCCTGTGCCTTCATGTGTTTCGTAATGTTAAAAAAAATGACAAAATGTTGAAATAAAAATTCAACTCTTGCAGTTCACATTTTTGGCAAACCCGAGTCTCAGGAGTGGGAATTTTTGATGGATACAGGTAGTTACAAAGAGAAGGTCAAAGGGGAAAGAGTTACACAGTCTTAACCAAGTGGGGATTGCAGCAGTAAATTAATGTCAAATTATCTACCTTGAAGGGTCCTTGGGCTACACAGGCCCTATACCAGGCTTGTATAGTTTGAAAAACAACACAGCTTATTAAGATAACTTGATAATAAATTTCATCTGCTGAATTTTACTGCCTGCCTGCAATACAGTATTTGACTTCTGATCTCACATATATATTACATAGGGCAACTTTAGAGATGGGAAAGAATATTAACTCACTGCTTTGAAAGTGAGTTAATATTCTCACTTATTTGAAAATATAATTTTTATTTTGGGGCATTTGAAAACCCCATCCCTGAGACAAATATTAAACATTCTGGTTTATACAATAGTAAATGCCCATGTGTAGAATAGCACTATAAAGCTTTTTTTTTTTTTTTATAGTAACATTGGATTTCAGTCTTACTTTGAGATGTCTGTTTTACAGCTGCATTTACTTATGGCATGCACAGCAACAGATCTCTGTTGCTGTATTGACTGATGATGTGAGATAATTTATAACTTACGTGGAATATCAGCAGATTTTCTTTCAGGTACGAAAATTTCCTAAGTGAGCGATGATGCCAAGGTCAGGAGCTCGATTTGTTTTTCTTGTCATGGACTTCTGTTGAAACAAGTGCATTGTTACAAATGAATAACTCAAACTGGAAATTAGTTGCCATTCAGATAGGTAATTGTATTTTAACAGGGCAAAATCCCAGCCTAAGCTGCCAGAGAGCGCTCAGCTAAAGCCAGCACGGGCTGGAACAGCGTGTGTGCTCTCTGTAATTGTAAATGGGGCCACCTCGGTCATGCTGCCTCTTCAAACTTAAAAGAATTAAGACCAAAGCTGTCCAAATGTTAACTGAAACTCTTAATAATTAAGGGTTATTAGGGGATGTTGGCTGGCTTTATTTTCTACTGCAGTGCACTTGTATTTGTGGATTCTATTTATACACAGAATTAAGAGCTCTGTTTGAACAGGTAATCCAATCTCCTCTGTGTAATTTAGCCAATGATTTTTTTTTTCCTGGCCCTTAATTTTGGCTGTGTTTCATGATGAACGGTGCAACTGCAATACTAAAAATAATCTCATTCAATACAGTTTGTTTGAAAGGATAAATCAGATCACCTTACAAATGCTGGGTAATATTCTGATTTTTTAGGGTTTTTTTGCCTTACGAAGGAAGCCCCAGAGGTGCTGAGGGGAATTTTTCATGTGCATCTTTCCCTCTAGTGGCTGCTCTTCTCAGGGAAAAGCAGCAAGAACAAAACTTCTGCACTTCTGTATTGGGTACAAAGGGATGGCAGGATGGAGGGAAGGAGACAGGTAGATAAACTTTAAGGTACCAGGAAATTAAAATCAAATTATGAGCCCTAGAAGACAAAAATAAAACAATCATGCATTTGACATTTTCATGGAAAATGCAAAGTGGTTAAAGGAATGAGTTGAAGCCATGAATCCACAACTGTTCAGAGGATGAGGCGGCTGAGACAGCACTGCAGAAACACAGCTGGCCCAAGCAGAAAACAAGGCTGCAGGGGGACAAGCACCATGTGGAATATTTCATTAGGACTTATTTCTGGTCTGCATGCAGCAGTGAGTGCTCACAGGCAGTGCAGCCCATGCACTGTATTGCATCTCTGGTCACCTTTACAAGTGTTGAACCAGTGATTGTGATTCAGGCTAAACACCTCAAATGGAGTAGGCAGAGAAAAGAAAACCAAACAAAAACCAAAAGACAGAGAAGGAGAAAAAACCTGCTGTAACTTCATTCATTGCTCACATGGATGCCAACCTGGATTTGTTGTCCAGTCCTTTAGCTGGAGACGTCTTTATTCCTCTTTGCCTGCTTTCACCCCTTCATTTTCCTCCATTTTTGCTAGTTTTATAGCACAGTTGCTCTCTCCAGCCAGAGAGCAACTGGTTTAGGTCTTTGCAACTTACAGTAGCTGAGAGATTTCCTTAACCCTTGTCATTTACCTCTCTGACAGTCTACAATAACAAAGCCTGTTAGATACCTCCCCTTATTCACTGCACATATTGGGCATATGTGGTACCTGGCTCAGAAACTATACAGGGCTACCCCAGGGTGCATCCCAGGGCACTCTTCCATCAGAAATCAAATCTGACAGGACTATCAGATCTAGGAGGTTAGCTTGTAACCATAAGCCACAAACAATTAAAATCCTGAAATATTAGTAGTTCATTACCAGCTTCTTCTGAGTAACTTATTTGCTATTCAGCCGGTTTAAAATTTCTATAGCCTTTCCCAGAAGAATTTAGACCAACCCACGGTTAAAAAAAATTAATAATAATGGATTACTTACAAGATCTTTGAATTTCTACTGGGACAGTTCTTCCTGCACTTATTTCTCTTCAGGTTTGAATGGGAAAATGATTAGTAGTTATGTCTATCTTCAGCAAAAAAGTAAAATAGTAAATTATATCAAACACTGACTACAGCTACTTTTTATGATAAAATTTTACAAAGTCCCCACCAGTGAGCTCATTAGTGTAAATGATAGAGCCTTACTTCAGGTTTAAAGTCAGCAGTTTTCCTTAGCTACCAAGCTGCCTGTTTTCTTTTGTGACATGGTAATGGAGGACCTTACTCCAGAGAGCAGGGAAAATTTCCTCTCTGTTCTTGCAGGGCAGTCGAGTAGGGCTGCTAAAAGCAAGCAGACTGAGTGGGATTTCAGTAGTGTCAGTGTCCTTCTGGAAGCCTTTCTGAAAAGGAGCAGAGCCTTTGTAAGGGAGAGAAGTGCACACTGCACCCCAAGCTTGTTGTGAGGAGGAGATCTCAAGGGACGATGGAAGAGAAAAGCTCTTTCTAAAGAAAATAATAAATTCTCCCTATTCTATCCTCCAAAATCTTCGTGGCATACAAGCACTACATGACATACACATTAGCATCCCAGGATACCCTCTCTGTGCCTCACACACACTGGCACCTCAGCAGAGCTGGGGATGCTGCAGTGTCCTGCTGGCAACAGACACGGCTGGTGCAGGTCTTCTCAACTTCCATGAGCACCTGCAGGGGTAGAGGTAAGAGGAATGGGTTGAACTGTTAGAGATAAAGATAAAAATAATCAACTAAAAATTATTACTTCAGTAGCAAAGAGGGGAAGGGGGGGGGGGGGGGCAAAACCCTGAATACCAAGGAATTTCTTCAGATTTTCATCTGAAAACCCCTAGCCTGGTAATTCTGGGTTAAACGTGTTAGCCAGCACATGGACACTGTGCCATACTGCTTACTGAACTCTGCTTTCCATGGACAGTGATCTCTGCACTCATCACAGGGCATCACAATAACTCTAATGAACACGCTCAGGGGCTAAGGCTGCATTGTTCAGGATGGGTTTGTTTAGAAAGGGGCGGCTGTCACTGCGTCTAGTGCTCATCCGCTGCTTGCCGAAACCGTAACACGGCACATTTCCATCCTCTGAGCACTGCGGGTATTCTAAAGAGTTGTCAGTGGCTCTGAAGGAGAGCCCAGCCCCCGCAGCCCCCGAGGCACGGTGCGCAGGGGCTGCGGCGGGGCTGGGAGCGCAGCCCGGGCGGGACCGCAGCTGCGGCTCGGGCGCTGCCCGCCGGGCCAGGAGCCTTGGGGCCACCTCGGCACGGCCACTCCGGAGCGACACCCGGGCCAGGAGCCCTGGGGCCACCTCGGCACGGCCACTCCGGAGCGACACCCGGGCCAGGAGCCTTGGGGCCACCTCGGCACGGCCACTCCGGAGCGACACCCGGGCCAGGAGCCTCTGGGGCCGCCTCGGCACGGCCACTCCGGAGCGACACCCGGGCCAGGAGCCTCTGGGGCCGCCTCGGCACGGCCACTCCGGAGGGAATCCGAGAGCTGCGGCCTGGAGAGCCTTGCTCCGAACGCGAGCTCTCTCCAGCAGTGCCACAGACAGAATAACAAACTGGGGGATGTGGGCCTGCGGATTTTGAAAGTTTGAGTTAGTAAAGGCTGGTGGAGTGGAACTGTTCGTGCCATTTCTGAAGGAAACCCGCTATCCCTAGAGGCAAGAGCGATCTAGTTTAAAAAAGAAAGGAAAAAAAATCCTGGAAGCAAACCCCCTTGACTTGGTGAGGAAAGAATACATCTCACAGAAAACAAAATGTCTTCCGTTGACTAATTGGAGCAACATCCTTTAAATATTAAGCTGTGAAACAAAAAGTCACTATTAATTTCCCTGGGGTTAAGCAGTGAATTCTGACCTCTCAATTCTAGATTTCTAATTTTGCAGGCAGCTGGGCTTGTGGTACCCCCCACAACAGCATCCTTTGGTGTGCTGATTCCATCCAAAGCCTTTCAGGCTCAGAGTCCATTTTTTCTTTCATCTTCTCTCAACCTTGAACTTACCTCACCATCCATGGACTTGAGTGTTTTATGTCATTTCTGGAACTGCAATTGTGCTACAAGATTAGGGCAGAAAAAGAACAAAGAGGATTGTTTCAGATGAGGAGGACTTTTATATTGCTGGTTTTTTTCAGGTTCAGGGAGCACAGGGAAGTGCCTGTAGGTTGCAGTAAGCTCCAGGCCTGGTACAAGGCTCAGGGGAATGGGGAAGAGATTTTTTTTTTTTATTTGCTGAGCCTTGCAATGACCCCCTGCATGACCAGTGTGAAGGATGTCTGAGATATATAGGGAGAACTCCTCTTCCTCAAGGGCTAAATCTACTTGTTTTGGAAACTGCTGATATAGATGAACTCCTGAGGACATACAAATTGCACTTTGTGTAATTGTCACTTCTACTTGGGCAAATTGCCAAATTCTTATTTATACTGGAGTAATTTTTGCATGTATATTAAATGCAACAGTGGTGGAAAGAATAGTTAATGAATATGGGTACCTAGTTCTTCATCTACTCTGCCTCCACAGGTACATTTCATCCCCTGAAACAAAACATCCAAGTTAAGCCTGTCACAAATATCATGTCTTCTTACATATTCCTTCCTCTAACTATACCCACCAGCAGATTGTCCATCAGTGCTGCAGGCAGCTTGTGACAAACTGCTGCTTCAGTAATTACTGAAGGTCTGTACCACATTTGTGATGCTGTTCACCAGAGGGGTTCAAACCTAGAAAGACAGACATCATCATTTTTCTTTTGAAGCTGAGACCAAGTCTGAGTTACTGGGCTGGCCACTGACTGGCTCAGCAGATCAGCAGTGGCACCAAACATATTGTATTTATCGACTATATGAGGGAAACTATGAGAGGTAGCATGGAAACAGCAGTGGTACAAAGGGAGCGAGACAGCACCGGATAAGGAATCCAGTCAGGTATTGGCCAGCCACCAGCGTGAGCATATTTATAACAAAGATCATTTGAGGGTCATAATCAGGACATAAAGGGAATCTGCTTTGTTTGCACATCATCATCACCATTGTTCAGCACATTTTTAAGGTACAGAAATGCACATGTATTTTCCAAGGTTTTAATTAAAAGTACATTTTTCTTTTTGCACCTAACTTCTTTATTATTTTTGCATCTCAAGTAAGCTGGGAGTTCTTCATTTAGGTTATGTAAAATATCTACCTACAGAGAAACCTAGCTGCACTGAATGACTCTGCACCATACCATTTTCTTCCAGGGTCAGCAAAATTCTTAAAGGCTGAAGTGTAAAAATTGTGTTGCACTGCATTTGTGCATTGCCTCCCCTCTATCCACAGAAACTCACCTCACTTGCCTCAGTCCTTTTGCATCCTAGGGCTTATTTACAAATTGGCAGTAAAGTGCTGTAGTCTCTTTGACAGTTTGCAATTAATTGCACACAATCTGTTTAGGTTTCAAGATGCACTGTTCATAAATGATGATATATTCCAAAAGGCAGTCCAATTGGCTGCTTTGCATATTGCATATATTTTTCATATTTCTGAGACAGGACATATGCAAAATCATTTTACTGTGGCACAAAAACAGGCAAGATTATTTGGAAGAAAGGCCAGAGGTTCTGTATCTAATTCTTTCACTCACCTGCTGCAGACTGTGGGTAAGTCATCTAATATTTCTCTGCCTTTCTTCTGCATCTGCAGAAGGTTGTTTATTCTTCTAAGAGCTGGAATTCAGTGAATGAAACTGTAATTTATTATTATTAATATATTCCAATAAAATGGTGTTGCAGTGCTCTAGCATTGCTTTGAAGTCAGTATTAGAGAAAGAGAGAATTGGAAGAAAAGGTAGTTAAGTCCATCTGATATGCTTGCATGGAAATGCTACTTGTGGGATAACCTCCTCAGAACATGAAACTGATAAAGGCATATGCGCTACATGGATCCCAGAGCCCTGACAAGCTGCTTCTCTTTTTACTCGTCTTGAGTAAAAGTGACATGAGTCCTGTGTCCCAAACCACTAAAAGCAACTTTTACAACATAAGACATCTAAATGTGCCGGCAAATACCTCATACTGACATCATATCTCTCATCATTCTTACAATGAGCTCCTATTCACTTTAATTTTTCTCTCTTTTCTCCGACCCTGCCTTCCTGTTGTGAATTATGGGCACCTCTCAGAAAAGCGACACACTTTAATGATACATGTAATACTATAATTGAATCAAACTACTTTGTTTCCCCAAAAAGCTATTCTTTATTTGCTGGCAGGCTGCTTGTTTATCCCAACATTGTCAGTCACATCAGGAAAGCCATCTTAGTCATAAAATAGCTATTGTAGAGGAAGCATTACTGGTTTTGTACAGGGCTTTTTAGCAGTAATTATGTACAGCTTTTAGTAATTTTGAGAGTCACCCAAGCATCATTGATACAAACCATTTGCAATGACATGCAATGATGCCTGTATAGTATTTTTACAAGCAAAATCAAATAAGACATTTTGGTGGTAGCATGTAAATTAGCCTTGAGGCTTGCAATGCAATGCTCATCAAGTGTGTAACATTTAATTACAAGACCACTGAGCATGACTGAGATCCCCTGAGCTTTTCATCCCCACAACAGAAAGATTCTCCCACTGAACCGATGATTTGAATCCTCTCATCAGACGCGGAGTGAATTCACTGCTCTCTCAGCAGGCCAAACTGGCATTTAAGGGTCTGTCATGTTTCAGGACCCTTTTGGGTAAGGTACTTCATGGAGCCACTGCTGCTTGAGATCCCTTGTTGAATCCCATCTGCCAGGAACTGAGAACTGCAGTTGACAACAATAGCACGTCAGGAGGAAGGAGAGTTTACAAGAATTTGATTTTTAAAATCGATTGAAATTAATTGAATTAACTTCATTTGATGACAAGAATCAAATAGAAAACCAATTAGCCATTTCAAATTCCCAAAGGGATGCTGTTTTCCTGTAAGAAAGAAAACATTACTCAGTAGGTTTGCTGGAGATAGGAGTTTCATTTTCAGTGTCTATCTATTATGGCAAATATATTTGCTAACTTACTTGTTATAGACAACAATATAGACAAGATTATGTGTGTGTTGTCCCAGTTCCTAGATGCTGGAAAATGAGAAGCCTGAGGGACTTGCTGCCCTGCTGGATGTGGTGAGAGACAGCTACTCTAAATGTTCCGCAATGTCCTGGCTTCCCAACACTGAAGTGTTACCTTTTTATGCAAATGGTAGTGGCAACAGCATGCTCAATCTTTGCTATTTCATGATTAGTGTTTTCATGGGCAATCAATAAATCCTCAGAGCCTCTCTCTGAAATGGCCACCTTGCTCAGCCTCTCCAGTAGGGAGGTCTATTTAGCAGCAGGTTTTCAGCAGACCAAAATGTGGAATCAATACCCTGAGAATAATCTGCCCACTTGTCCTTATGAAATATTTGTATTTTTCCATGCAAGTTCTAACAGACTGAATGACTTTTCCAATATGTAAGGGTTTAGTGCCTTGTATGGAAATGCGTCAACTTCACAATTGCCAGCACATCTGAGAAGATCTCTCAAGGTCACTTCTGGATGGACTGAAGAGCTTCAATAGAGCTTTAAAGCCCAGTCATGCAGATACAGAACACCCACCTAAGTGGTTACGAACTGCCTGTGAGCTACTCCAATGTGTAGGTGAGGGGAGTCTGGGTAGGACGTGGAGCTTTGCTCTCCTCAGCTCACTCCACACCCCTTCTGTTACCTGAGGCAAAAATGGGACCCTCTCTGCAGTGTGCATCCCTTGCCTAGGGAAGGGACTCCAGCCTGTTTTCTCAGTTGTTTTTACCTGCTGCGTGGTTTCAGCCCAGTGTGGGACAGCAACCCCCACCTCAGTCTGTCCCTTGGGCAGGGGAATCCTCTGCATTCTGTCCCCAAAGTATCCCTCTCTGGTTGTAACTCTACCATGACACTATTTTTTCCTTTGAAAAGTAAATACAATAATATTGTTATTCATAATTTTAATAATAATGGTGATTTAGAGGGACTTGAAAGTTATTCACAATTAGTTTTTTCTTGACTCCTTTAATATAGTCACAAGACTACAGTAATCTCCACATGTCTCTTCTGATCCAGGATATATCTTTCTCATCCTGGCTTTCAAAGGGGAAGCCCTCAGCAAAGGGTATGAGGTCACATTTTCATTTTTAGCCTGGTTTCCTAAGGAAATGAGGGTCATGCCATTACTGTCTGTCTGTCTGTTCTTATTTTTCTGTCATGTTGCCTTACAGGAACTCTTGAGCCTGTCAGTCAGAGTAAAAAAAGCTTTGTAAGTCTCAAGAATAAATACATGCCTGTAAGACTTCATGGCCAGTTTTGGCTGGGGAGCAGAAGGACACACAAATTAGAGCTCTTGCTGAGCAAAGGTGAGGAGAACTCAGCCAGTGCCATCTGCTTGGCAGCAGCAATGGACAAACCAGGGCTGGCCACTCACCAGCACGAGGCTAAATGTGGACCAGGCAGGGCAGGAGCAGCTTCTTGGCTGGCGAGGGTGCGATGGTGGCTCCAGCTGCTCCCAGGAGTGGGAGGCTCCAGGAGCACAGGGCGCCTCTCCCTCACAGGCACATCTCTAGTTCTGTGCTTCACAGTGGTAATTACAAATCTGTCATCAAATTCTGCCTTCCCTGCCAAAATAGTCAGAGTGTTTTGCAGATTACATACAGCGATACCATTCCTGTTCTAGAGAGATTATCATTTAGGGATATAAAGTATGGTCATTCCTAAAACCTACTGCCTGTCTTAAATGTTGAGTTAGAGACTGGAATATAATCACGTGGTATCAAAATCATCTAGAAATTCTCAGATAGTGTCTAATCCAGCTTTTCATGTAGCTGAAGTAAAGCTTTCACTGAGTTTAGTGATGCAGGACCAAACTTGGGCTGTATTTGTATTTGGTTAGTAGCACTCGACAGGATGAAATAAGCCCATTGTTTGTATATACCTCATATGAAGCAGCACTGTGTGGTATGAAAAAGCACTGAGAGAAATCCCCACAAAAATTATTAAAAAACCAAACAACCAATGATAACAAAGAAAAAAATTCACCCTGAAAAAAGCCACAAAATCAATAGATTATGAAAGCTACGCTGAGGCTTCCACTGCTATTATCTCAAGGCTTTATTATCAAATATCAAAAAATCATTACTGCAATATCAAAACAGCCATAATAACAATATAAAAACTCCACTCAATCTGTTCCTGCAGGGAACTGATCTAAAAATCCACAAGAAAAAAAAAACCAGTTGCTGTGAAAATGGCAGTTAGCCAGTTCAATCATCCTGCCAACCTGGTTCTATAATTGTACACCAGTCACTGCATCTCAGTGCCACTGCCATAGGTAACTTCAAAAGAAGTCTTCAAGCAAACAAATTATAACTAAATCAGACAAAGAATGAAATCTTTTGGAAAGGCTCATAACTGCTATGATCAGGTGCTGTACTTGTGGCTTTGGCTTTTCTTATGCAGTGTAACTGATTCCTTATCACTTAGAAATATAACTTAGACACTCTGCCCTGTATCCTCCTGCAGAAGGCCAGTTCCTACCAATTTAAACTTTCATCAGGTCTCCTTATCTCCAAAGTGAGAGTCACTTCAGCTTGCATGGGAAACCATCATCCTTGCTGCCTATGGGAACATAGTTTGAAGGAAAACAAGTTTCTACGTGAAAGACTTCTGTTGTTTGAGACTTCTGTATCTTTAATGAGTACTTATCATAGTGTTTTCAAAAATCCTCTTGGAACCTAAATGCAAATAGAGCTTGTAGTTCATAATATTGGTATTTGGTGGGTGGGAGAGAGGGAGTGAATGCGATTCTCCATTTTTTAGTATAAGAGGAAAAGAAAGTTTTCTTGTCCAGTTTGTCCAGAGTCTTGTTTGACACCAAAGCACCAAGTCCGGCCTGAGATTTACAAGCCCACTCAGCTCTTTGCAGTGTATTGTTATATTGAACAGTTATTTATAAAAGTCTCCTGAATTTAGGAACAAATCATAAATACGCACTAGTAACAGATGTTAGTCTTTTCTTAAGCTT